>NC_089588.1:101153554-101435284 GCF_019320115.1 Miscanthus floridulus | reverse complement strand
ATAACCTAGTGCATTTCATTTCACCGGTCATAGGCATGTAGAGAAGTTGATGACCGGGTTTAGGATAGATGGACGTACTATTAAGAGGGGCAAACTTGTTTGCATATCGGTCATCTTATGCCACTTGAGCGATCTAACTTTGCATACGTGTTAGGATCGAGTGACGTGGTGAATTGAGTGCTAATCCTTTGGAAAAATGTTTGTGAAAAGCTAACACACGTGCACAAGGTGGTGATCACTTGGTGGTGTTAGCATATTTGAAAATGTGAAGATGTTGGTGAAGAAACCGGGCTCGGAGTGGTGCCCTAGGAGCACCGCCACCCCTATGGCGGTGCCCGGCTGGCCGAGGCCGAGAGCAGCGTGTTGGGGGCTGGCACCACCGTGCCTTGGCCGGGGCACCGCCACCCCTAGGGTGGTGCCCACCTGGACTTGGCAGAGTGCAACTGGAGCCAGGGTGGTCACCGGATGTGACGGTGTACATCACCATGGCATGGACGGTGCACCGCCGGGTGCTGTCCGGTGCCACCACCGTGTTTTTCGCGAGACTGGCGTTTTCAGTGTTGAGCTAAGGGGGTCACCGCCATGGGCACCACCGCCCTATGTCTGGTGCACTGCCCTATTAATCCAGAGAGGGAGTAAAACAGGCACGAGCACCGTCGGGGGCACCGCCACCCCAGGGCGGTGCACCGCCCCTTCTTGTCCGGTGCCAGGTCTGCGACGGGTAGTTGAAATAGCCATTGGAATTCGAACATGGGGGCACCGACACCCAATGTCCGGTGCCGCACTGCCATGTCCGGTGCCCTCGCAGAAAGTGCAGCTTTGCTCCAATGTCTCTATTTGGCTTGGGGGCTATAAATAGAGGTGGAGCTCGGGCATTTGGCTGGTTGAGCACCCTTGGGACTAAGTGTCCATGCTTGGGGAGTGCTTGGGAGCCCTCTAACTCACTTGTGCTTGATAGTGATCATCCGATCGAGTGAGTGAGCGATTCTAGTGCTATTGCATTGTGAGGTTGCATCGTGTGGCACTAGGTGATCGAGTTGCAAGCCGGTGGTGCTTGTTACTCTTGGAGGTTGCCACCTCCTAGATGGCCTGGTGGCTTGTGACTCCATTGAAGCACGCGAGAAGATTGTGCGGTGCTCCGGAGGAGGATTTGTGAGGGGGATTGTGCTCACCCCCGGGGATCGCGAAGAGCAACTCTAGTTGAGCGTGTCATTGAGGTACCCTCACTTTTGGGGTAGGTTCTTGCGGTGCCCGACGTGCGGGCTAGGCGGGTGATGCCAATTAGCCAACGAACCACCAAGTGAGCGGTTGACACAACGGGGACTAGCGTGTTGGCAAGCACGTGAACCTTGTGACAAAATCATCGTGTTATCCTTATCTTCCCGTTGGTTTGCAATCCCTTTACACAAGCTTGTAATTACTTTCATATAGATTGTGCTTGTGTAGTTGCTCTTGTAATTAGTTAGCTTGTGTATCTTGCTAGTTACCTTCTTGCTTGTGTGGCATAGAAGTAGCTCCCTTGCGCAACTAATTTGGCTTGAGTAGCCTTGTTAGTTGCATTGCTTAGTTTGTGTAGCTAAGTAATTTACGCTCTCTAATTTGGCTTGTGTAGCCTTGTTATTGAGCATTGCTAGTGAGCTTAGGAGCTTTGTGCGCTTTGCATCACTAGTTGTGTAGGAGCTCCCCCGGTTGCTTGAAGTAATAGTTGCATAGGTTTGTGTGGCCTTGCAAGATAGAATTGTTAGGTGAGCTCTAGCTAGCCCGACACCTTTTTGTTTAACTAGGATTTTTTATAAGGTGTTTGAGAATCTTAGATAGAGGGGTGTAGTCTTGGCTAGACCGATAGTTTTAATTCCGCATTTGTTTCGGTTAGCCGGCACGATTAATTTTAGAAAGGACTATTCACTCCCTCTCTAGTCTGCCATCTCGACCCTACAACGTTGATGGCGCACGCCGTAGATGGCCGGGAATGGCGGTGGTGGCTCCGCTCGAAGAGTAGTGCGATAGGTGTGGCGTGCTAAAAATAGAAAGCTAGAGAAGGAAAGGGACGGACGAGCTAGTCTCGCCGTCCCGCCATGATCTGTTGCACAGGCCACGATACTAGGATGCGTTCGGGAGTATTACTTTCCAAGCCGAGCTCAACGCTATCTCTGTCAGAAGGAAATGAGCCAGAATTCAGGATTACTTGTCTTGCTCACAATGGGGACCTCGGCTGGAGCAGACGAAGGCGGAGGATGTGCTCCTCGCAGCGGGCTGCCCGCATGTATGCGAGCGCCTGCTTGGCCGCGCCCAGGGCGTCGACGATGGCGGGGTAGGCGGCAGGGCTAGTGCCCCCGGTGTGAACGGGCTCACAAGCGTGCACGAGTGACAAAGATCGAGTAGACAGCGTGGCAGGAGCCCTAGAAGCCACGTCATCAAAGGCAACAAGTGTGGAGCGTCACATACAATGCAAAACCACCTAGCAAAATCACTCAGATGTTATTTTCCAGTTTTACAAAGTTTAATGTATATTAATACCTGGTTCTACAGTTCAGAGGGTTGCATAGACCACCCTCAATATGTTAGGGGGTTATTAGACTTTTTCTTTTATTTCCCCACGTTCGGTGAAAGATCAGAACTCGATGGACAACACGTTCAGGGTGCAACATATATACGTCCGCATTTGGACTGGGCATTTTAGGTCGTTTCCAGTATTTTATAGGCGACAAAGCATCAGTTTCAAAGCTTTACTGTAGAAAAAATCTTAATAATTAATGATTGTACATGCTTGTCGAATTACCAAATTGAATTAGGTGTCTCAAAAGAAGTATAAAAATAATTCGTGATTCCAAACTTTGATGATAGTGAATTAGTGATACTATACAGGAGGAAAGGTGCACGAATAAATGCACATGCCTAAATCAGTTCGGCTATAAACAACTCAGACGCAGTCTCACCTAACTAAAGTCGTGTTTGGGAGGGCTCCGCGTGGGCAGCTCCTTTGCCGGAAGGTCCAACCACCAAAACGTGGCTCCACCTCCGTACACCTAAACGGCTCCGGCTCCTCTTTTCGACACTAGAAGCACTTTTGCGTCTGTCCGCGTTTGGTGGGGCTCCTCTGGCTCCGGTGCCGGAGCTACGGGCGGAGCCGGAGCAGGAGCGCAAGCAAAGGGCCCTAAGTTGTGATTGAGGGGGGCATGAAAAGGTATATTTTGTAATTGTAATAAACTTGATATGACATGTGATTGATTGATCTTGCTGTTTTTTTTATCCTAATTGATCTTGCTGTTAGATAGATGGAAACATGTATGAGATTTGTTGCATTACTAGAATTGCTTGATCATATATGAATCACTTTCTGTACTACTTTCTTTGTAAGCCATGTCAAGGGTTTTCTTGACTCATATATTAATACGCGCGGCGCCTTTCAAGGGAGGTGAAGGGACGCTTAACCATTCTACCTTTGAAGCCGCACACCTAGAATTGAAAATTTTCATTCTACCGATCTAGGGGTGAAAATGGATGTCTAGACATCCAAATTGTTCGAATTTGTTTCTGTTAAAACACTTCGTATTGGTTTCTAATATGTCTGAATCCGTTTTCAAGATTTTTCTCTAAGTGTACCTATGTCCAGTATAGATGACGATCTTTGTTGCTTGTGTGCCATACGCTCAGGGTTGCGAGTAGGCGATCACAACAATGTGTCTATGGGTGAACCTATCTAAAGGATGAGCTCAATCTACTTAGGATGTGTTAGGTTGATCTTGGGATGACCAATCAGGGGCTCCCTACCCCGCCTTATACAGTCCTGAGGTAGGGTTATAGAAGGTTGGTTTCCGAGTTCATTACAAAGAAATCTAGTCGGATAAAGCTGGTTCCTATGTACATCTTGATATGCCTTGTTTATCAAGTAGATGAGATAGACCGTCGATTTTGGTCTCTACGATGCCTTGTCCACGATGGAGGTTCTCTACATTCGATCTAGGTGAATCTAGTGCTCCAGATCTGTTTTTTTAGAGGTGGAGCTCTCCCAAACTAGCCCATAATGACAAAATGAGGCGCTGTGCGGATTCAGGTGCAAACACAACCACCACTATGTCAAGAAGGGGAAGGAACTTTTTAATGAATACGAGTTCATCTCATCGGATCATCTAAAGAAACAATTTATATGTATGTCATGTATATTAATACAATTTTGAAATAATTGTTTAGTATCATCGGACACACTTGGATTAGGGCGTCCGGATGGTTCTCTTTCCGTCAGACGCCGCACCCACCGTTAACGCCATGGACCAAAATGAGTTGGCGCACCGCTTTGGGTTTCTTCGCACAAGCCCACACGACTCTCATTCTCCACTGCAAGGACTCGCTCGCTACGCCGCTGCACCCACCTTCCTTCTTCCCCTGCTTGCTCCCTACGCCGCTGCATCCACCCACATGCCTTCCTATCGCTGTCGTGCTTTGCTCCCAGGTGATACCCACCAACCGCCGTTTCCTCCCATGGAAGGCATCTGTATGTATGGACGAGTCTGCACCCCACGACTCCCCACTCTGCCTCACCCGCTGCGGCTTCAATGCACTGTCCTCACCCAGCCCTCTGTGCCACCGAGCTCCGTGCCGCTGGTGAGCACACTGGTGACCTTCACGCGCCACCCACCCGTCCTCTACCCTACCATTGCCCCATGCCACCCCCACCCCGCCCTCTGTACACCGCCGCCCAGCTCCACGCTCCGGTGAGCACACAGGTGACCTCCACGCGCCAATGAGCCTCCATTCACCGAAGCAGCAAGGAGATGTTTGCGTTGAAAAGCGCATGTTGCAATTATATGTTTCAAGTGTTTGAGAGATATGTTGCAAGTGTTTTGTATCGATATTGCAAAAGTAGATCGGGATGTTGCATATGTTGCAATGGCTATATACTTATGTTTCAAGTGTAGGTTCCAAATGTTTCATCTGTTTTAGACGTATGTTGCAAGTGTTTCATCTGGATGTTGCAAAAGTAGATTTGGATGTTGCATATATATGCGAGTGTTTGAAGTGTTTTTATACGTATGTTGCAAGTTTTTTATTTGGATGTTTGCAATATTTGCAATGGCTACACACGTGGTTTCAAGTTTTTTCTGGTGTTTTCAAGTGTTTCAGACGTATGTTGCAAGTGTTTCAACTATTTTGAACATATGTTGCAAGTATTTCATCTAGATGTTGCAAAAGTAGATCTGGTGTTGCACATATTGCAGTGGGACCCACTACAACTGCTGGGCCCGCGTGCATGTGCATGGGAGTAGAAGGGCGCAAGCGGCAGGCGTGGGAAACGGAGTAGGGCGCAGATCAAGACGCGGCCCCTGCGCAGGCGTGGGCCCCCATGTGAAGCGCGGCAGTGTTCAGATGCTAGCGCCCTGGAACGGACGTCCGGGCGCTAGCAAGTCCGTAGTACCATTCAAATAGAGTCGTTAAGAGAATATTTTTCATGATTGCTCATGTATGCATGTGTACTTGGTCCATCCATGATGCAACTACATTGAGGGCAACATCTTTCTGATTCTTGTGACAATTTCTAGGATTTTTCTTTTTCTTGTGGAGCACTAGACCCCCCGCTAGAATTTCTAAAGGTGGATGAAAACACCAGCCACCTTTAGCAATGGCTAAAACTGACCGGTGTTTTCAGCCTTCTCCTAAATGGTGTTCATTTCTAGAGACGATTACTGTTTCCAGCCGTATGTGAAAACGTAGTTTCCAGGAACAGTTGGTCTTGCCGGCCGGCTTTGGAAATGGCCTCCACCAGACATAGTTGAGCATCCCCTGTTTCTACCGCATACAACACGTTGTTGCACAATCATTGTACCGTACTAAATGATGAGTTTATACAATACAACAAGATTATGTCACCAGAATATATAGTTTACACACACGATAGAATGAAGTTAGAGTTGGCTACAGAGGGAGAGGGACGGTACACACCACCAGTTCATGGCCACCATCTGACCGCTCCATGCTGAAATCACACAATATATCAAACAACATTCAGTCCCAGCGCCTGTCCTTTCTGTTCGACAAGTTCTTGCGCTTTCTTCACGAGATCAGAACAGAAAGGCCTCACAGGTATCCCATAGCAATCGCGTTCGGCGCCAGAGAAAAGCATGCAGCTCTCGAGCCCCGCCATTGCCTTGGAAGCCTGGTATAGTGAGTCCACGATCACCTTCTTCATCTCTACATCTTCGGCGCGATGATCATGCGGAATCAACGCTATGACAAGCTCACAGCTGAGCTTTACTGTTGCCCGGCAGGACGACGTGGCGTACCTGTTCTCGTCCACGAGCTCCTTGAGCTTCTCCGCAAGAACCTTGGGGGTGGCTAACTGCGCCACCACAGTTGCAAATTCAGGGCGTGTTGATCCATCTCCCGCGGATGGCTGCGCAGAGCAATAGCAGGGCGACTTGTAGCCTCCTCTCCCCATGTTGCTGCTTGTGTCCCTGTACACGGAGTCGCTCGTCGTGGCCACCTTGTGAAATGGTTTGCTGCCACCACTGGATGAGTTTGCTGGTGCTTGTTGCCGGTGCCTCTTCCTTTATATGCAGTAACTCTCTAAGGACCTGCATGCAGTAGTTGTCAAGTACTGGTAGCTGTTAGTTGGTGGTTTCAATAAACTTGATTTATAGTATCAGTTAGAGAAAAAAAAAACATAGTAGCAAATATGCTTGCACCTTCTCTAAGGTTATTTTCTTTATATGGTCTTGATCCCATGGAGATGTAGTACAGTGAGTACACAAGTGCTTCAGGATCACTGCTGCGGAAATCCTGGATCTGACAGTGCTTCCCTCGGGCTTGTTGGAGTCCAACATTTCAGTCAGATAATGGAGAACGTCTTCAGATCCTGTGCAGGTGAAGCGCCTGATATCGTCTGCATGAATCTGATTTCCCAGGCACAGGGTGGCCAGTGCTTCCCCAGCCTTTTCTTTCAGATGGCTCACAGTTTCCTGAGCTGCCTTCATCTTGTTTTCCGCCAATGCTTGCCTGGCTTTGTGCTGGCTTTTCTTTGACTTGTGGCTTTTCTCAAGTTGGCTTTCAATTTCTTTGTCTAGCTTTGCCCTTGTCTCCGATAAATAATCTTTCATCCATTTGTCAGTAAGGACGATGTCTTGTACCTTGGGAATCAGATATTCTCTTCTCTCCCTAGCCAAATTATCGGAGGAGGTGGACTCATCACCCCAACATAACTGTTCAAGGATATCTATGGCTCGGATCTGTAGCACTATGATATTACAGCTGTTGATCTTCTGGGCCAGAAAATTCTCCAGGTTCTTTACTGCACTGCTATTATGTCCAACTCTGCGGCGCATCTCTTTGCCAGTATCACCAGGAGATTTCATAAGCCTGCTCACCAGTTTCAGTGATCCGTCAATCACCTTAGCCCATGCAGTATTTGTCTCCGTATCTTCTAGTACCAAATTTTCAGAGCTGAGCGGTGCAGTAATCTTTGAGAAGAGAACATCGGAGCTGCAGATCACCTTGCAGTTGAGTTCGTCGACGGCCAGGTTCTCTAGGATTCTCAGGCCTTGCAATATCAGGTCCTCATTGGTTCCTTTTGCTGAATCGATGATAATAACTTGTTCTTTCTCCTCGGCATTCCCATTCCGTAGGGCTAAGTGCTTTATCTGTTTCCACAGTCTGCTTTCCAAGGAGACACCCTTCTTCTGCTTGCTTTGTTGCTTGTCAAGCCTCAGCTGAGCTGCAAAATACATAGCTTCTTGAGCACCATCATCCTTGTTGTAACCAGAGGTGTCTAGGAGAGAGGATATGCATTCTAGTGCTCCTGGGAACTGAGCTAGGCTGAGATCAGGTGCGACATGCTCAACAATCCTTGCGGCAAGCCATCTCCTCTCCCCATCAGCTGGACTCCTCCAGGCAAGGGTTGCTACAAGCTTCTGAATCCTGAGTCTTGGTGACTGGAGCAGCAGTTGTCTTACTGGCACACCCTGCTGGATCAGCGTGGTTAGCACCCTTGCTCTGGCATCTCTGAATCCAGCAAGCCAGCACCATATGTGATCAAATTCCAACTCCCATCAAGAGACGCCAGGCTTTTCAAGTATTTCATTTTTGTTTCGTTACAGTAGCCAAGAACTACTTCCCTGCTGAGCCCAACTTGTCGGCTGACATTGTTCACCACAATTTGTGTACCATATATTTCAATCGGAAGCACAATAAACAGGAACATTATACCTTGAGCAAGACAGAGAAAATAGAATAAGCTTATTCCTGGCCTGAGGTTTGCTTCTGAGTCATCTTTGTTGGACCTGCCGTAGTCCAGCGCTCCAACACGCAAATTAGCGAGGAAAGCACAAAAAAGCGGGCCGTATAAAAAGAATGACAGCACGAGGTAGAGCACGAGGGACACAATGAGATGTGCTACTCTAGAAGTCAATGATCTTATTTTTGTCCTCAACCACCATGACCAAGATGTCTGAAGCAGCTGCGTCTCCACATGACTGTGCTTTACTCTCGAAGCAGGCAGGATGGCTCTTTTCATTGTTGATACGCACAATGACAACCATGGCCCCAACTCGTTATCGAAAATCCCATTGAACATCCTGTTGTATGTGGGCTCTAGTTAGAGCAAGTTGTAAACAATTTTTCAAGAGAATGAAGCATCGCTGCCAACAAATCAAATACATTGTGATGTTGCACCTCCTATTGACACTATTTGAGTAATTACACTATGTAAAATGTTGCCTATATATATGGTTAGGTGTCTAAGGGCTCATTTGTAATAACCTTCAACTTTGAGTGCCCTTTAGCAAGGTGGGCAAACCAGCCCAAATAGGGAGCCTGAGCTCCCCTTCTCAGTTGGTGATTGTTCTTCCCCTTTGGAGGTCGATAGAGGGAGAGAGGAGATTTGAGGGATGAGGTTTTGATCTACCAAATCCACCACTAGAATGAAATTGTGGGGATTTGGAGCCTCCCCAACATTGTTGGCTCCCACTTCTTGTATCCTTCATCTTCATAGTGGATTGTTTGCTTGTCACCGTCTATGGTTTTTTTCCCTCAAGGCGTTTCCACGTAAATCCTCGTGTCTACTTGTGGTTCGGTATTCCTCTTGCCATACTTGTTGATTGGTTCCTATGTTGCTTGCTATTGGTTCTATTTTGTTCAAGTTCATGGTGGATGGTTGAGATTGGCATATAAGGCATACATGGGTTCTTTGATATGTTGATGATAGGGATTCATGTGTTAGTGAGCTGATCTTTGCAAGTATATTCCTAATTTTGAAGTTTGGACAACACCATGTGGAAGCCCTATATTTGGTTTTGGTAATTAAGTGATAACTAGTGAACTAACCTTTGACCTCAAGTGTTGATTAAGCTGGGTGAAGTCCACACCAAGGGTTGATCTAGATGGCATCCATAGTGGTGGAAATGGAGAAGGCCACAAGTTGATCAAGTGATCAACATTGGAGAGAAGAAGAGAGGAACAAGCTCGAAGGCAAAGATATACTTGATAGGGCTTTGCTTTTGCTGTCCGAGACGCAATACAGTGCATGGTCCGAGACGCTAAGAAGTTATCTAAGTGCCACTAGTTGTGAACCAACTTTGCATATGGATTGGCCCTAGTAATTTTTTTGAAAGACTAACTCAGTACCTAAGGTGAAGATGTTCATGTTGGAACATACTGGAGCTAACAGATTTGAGACGCTTGCGCAAAATCATGCTTAGTGTGTTTTTCAGCACTCATCGAAAAGGTCTGTTGCCTATGCTGGGGAAGCACCAGAGGTAGTAGTGCATAGAAGGGTCATGCACTGTGCCGAGGGTTACTCACTGGATTTATCTGGTGGTAGCCCACTAACCTACACCGGAACAATTGGTCGCACTGTTCATCGCACGGTATTTTTTTTGAACGTGCTCACCGAAAGTCCCGATAATGGCCACTGAACTTTTCCGGTGAGGGCCTGGACCTCTTGGTGTAGTGGCCAGTAAGGTTTTTGGGGTCACCGGAGAAAAGAAAATGGAAGCTCTAACAACTAGTTTTACTTGGCCGAGCGAGCAAGTGGGCACTGGAATTCTCTGGTGCCGGCACTTAAGCGAGCACCGGAGTATGCACTATAGGTTTTAAAATCTGGATCAAATCTGAGCCATCGAGTCGAGTGCCGTTTGCTCTGGTGGTGTTTGTCTGGTGGGCACTAGATTTTTCATTGCTTATGCAGACAACCCACTAGCAAGCCTTTAACGACTAGTTTTTGGGGGAGCTCTATAAATATGTGTTGCTGTTGGCCGGTTCTTGGAGCCCTCTCTTGGTCTAACTGTTCCAACACTTGTGCGAGCTCTCAAGAACACCTCCCACTCATCTCCTTGATTGTTGCTTGATCTAAAGTGAGTTTGGAAGAGATCTAGTGCATTTTCTTAGTTGATTTGCATCTAGTGGCACTAGTTCATCATTTGAACCTTGGGATTCAATCTTGGTGGTTGCTGCCACCTAGATGGCTCAGTGAATTGAAGGATCATTGGTGATTATTTGCCTCCAATGATCAAGTTGATTGTAAGGGGCTCTGATGCTCGTCCCCGCGGGAGATGGTGAAGAACAACTATAGTGGAATGCTCGTGACTAGTTAGAGTGCTCTTTGTGATTGATTCTTGCGGCACCCAAGTTGTGGATCTACCTTGAGCGTCTAGTTAGTGTGCGAATTGCTCACCTAGAGACTCACCACAACGAGGACATAGGTTGCCATCAAGCAACCGAACCTTGGGGATAAATTGATTGTCTCCCTCTTGCCCGACTCGGTTTGCATACTACTCACTTGTGCTTTACATTCATATCTATTACTTGTGTGTGGTAGTTGCTTGGTAGAGTAGCTCTCTAGTGTAATTATTGTTTTAGAGGTAGAGTATCTAGTTGCAGTTGCTCTCTTTTGTCTAGCTAGCTAGAGTAGCTTTGTGTAGTTGCTAGCCTTGTGTGGTTGTGTGTTCTAGTAGTAGAATTAAGTTGCTACTAGAATTGTGTAGGGGCTTGCATTGGGTGAGATAGAGCTAGGCAAAGTAGTGGCTATTAGGCTTCGTTGTTATACTAACTACTTTGCTGTAGTGTTTGTGAGTTTATAGAGAAATTTTTATAGGCCATTCAACCCCTCCCCTCCAGCCATCTAGATCATTTTACCATGTTTGAAGAGTTGATGCTATGGGGCTATTTTGTTATATGCACATAAGGTGTTTGGTGAAATGCTTGCGAATAATTAGCTTACTAATTTTGATGCTTCCATTGCCCCTCTACCCTCACATACGTTCAGGCTGAAACTTAGGTGATTGCTATAAGCATTACTTTTGTCACAAATACGAAACAATATGCGACTTATTTGGCATTCATTTTGTTAGATCCAAATCATTTCAAATTTATACCCATTTGGTAGTGTGCCAAATATAGAGCACTTCATCCTGCAAGGATATGGTCATCTAGCCTATGGATTGGTGTCTTCATCTAGCCTGTGAAGTGACAATCATTTTCCATCATCACACATCCATCCAACGTATTGATGTAGGGTATGGCCGATGGTGTTGGCCAGCGATCAGGTGCAACGCCCTTAGCCTCACACACACGCGCGCGCATAAACTTGAGTTGGATGAATTGAAGAAAGGAGACAGAGCGTGTATACAAATGAACTGCTGCTGAATTGGGTCCACACAATTCTATATATACAAGGTCTACTTTAGTACTAGGTGATGGTTTACCAACTACAAGTATATCTACTACCATGGCTTACATCACCTACTACCTGCTAACAACTACAAGATCATACCGGTCATACCTTTTTTTGTCAAAAAACAAGGATAGGGTGGTACAGGGATAGGTAGCAAGAGCTAGCCATATTACTGACAATTCTTTCCCTAGTTTGGGCGCTCTTGCTTGATTTCCACCACAACAATTTTGATCCTCAGCTCCATGAACTGAAGACGGGTGATAGGCTTGGTGACGGTGTCTATGAGATGCTGTCCAAATTCGATGAACTCTAGGACAATCTGTCCTCCATCAACACAATCAAAAATGAAATGATATCGGGTGTCGATGTGCATTCTACGTTCATGTAGGACTTTGTTCTTTGCTAAGGCGATGGCGAATTGATTGTCCACCATTAATGTCGGTGCATGAGCCTCTTCTCCAATGATCTTGTGTAGGAGCCAACTAAGCCATACTCCTTGGCATGTAGTTGTGGCCGCGGTGATGTACTCTACCTCGTAGGTTCAAATGGTCACCACCTTGTACATCTATGATTTCCAGGAATTTGGGGACGACCCAAGTAGGTAGAGCACGTCAAAAGTGCTTTGCCGGCCATCGATGTAGCCTACCATGTCATTGTCGCTATAGCCACGGCAAAGGTGATGTTGTAGCCACAAGTCTTGGTAATGTACCGCAGTAGATTTTTGATCATTGCGAAGTGATCTTCCATGAATCGGTTCACATACCCCAAGGCAAAGTTGATGTCAGGCCGCTTGCGAGTCAGGTACTATAGCGCACCAACAATGCTTCGATAGCATGTTGTGTCCATCTTATTTGTGGTGTTGGACTTGGACAACTTCTTCCTCTCCTTCATTGGTGTTTTACACAACCAACTGTAGTCCATGCTGCTTCACTATAGCAGCTTCCACACATTAGCACTCTAGCATAGAGTTGCACCATCCTTCCCTTGCTCCATCTCCATTCCAAGGTAATAAGGGAGCAATCCAAGATCACTCATGTGAAACATCTTCTTTATCTCCTCCTTGAAACCCTCGATGTGCTGCGGGTTGGAGCACATGGTGATCAAGTCATCCACATATACTCTGACGACCAGAGTCCCCTGCTCTACCCATCAAGTGTACAAATCATCCTTAGCGATGCACATGGTGAAGCCCAGGGACACTAGCGTAGTGTCGATCATGATGTTCTAGCTAGGATCGCGGTGCCTGCCAAAGCCTGTAGTGGGATTTGCATGACTAAAGCACCTTGTGATCCTTCCCTGTAATGACAAAGCTAGGTGGCTAGTACACATGGTCCACCTTGGCAAGCTCCTCATTTAGGAAAGTAGACTTCAGTGCCATGTGGTGGATGTTGTAGTCCTTCACTACTGCAAGTGCCAGTAGGACCGTAGGAGGTGCCCTGACTCCATCAAAGCCACCGGTGCAAAAGCATCCTCAAAGTCAACATCCTCCTTCTGGACAACGACTCTTACAACGAGCCAAGCTTTGTTCCTGATGATGTTGCCACGCTTGTCATGCTTCACCATGTACACCCACTTCAACCCAACTGGAGTGCACCCAATCGGAGGGTCAACAAGCTCCTAGGTGTTTTTTCATGGGTTGTCTCCATTTTATTGATCATGGATTGATGCCATTGGTAATCTAGTTCAACATCGATGAATGACACAGGTTCCTTTGCACTTGCCAGGTGCATTTTTGCCTCATCAAGTATGCAAGAAGCCTCCTAGTTGGTGCTCATATCCATCAAGAGAATGTCTAGAGAGCGAAATTGCACCTTCTCCCATTGATGTTTGCTATCGACCTACAGAGACATCTCACATGAAGGGGTAATGAAGCGGATGGCATTGACCTAGGTGCCTAAAGTTGAAGGTGTGCCCAGCCCCTCGCCCGCAAGGGTTGAAGATGGCGTCCACCCTCCCATGGATGAAGATTTGTTGGTGCTCACTAGAGAAGTGGAACCCGATGAGCCTGGTGCTCACTAGAGTGATGGACGAAGATCTAAAGACTCAAGTTGATTAGTGGTTCCCCGAGTTGATTCTGGGTCTACTCAAATCTTGCTTCAACCTGATAGGTGGACCTATCGGTACCTGTTAGGTGAGGATGATAGGACTGTTGATGATCAGACCGTCTAGAGTCCACTTCGCCCTCACAGGTGGGCCTGCCATGCTAGCCGGATCCCTCATCTTCTCCACCCGTCACCTTTGTTCCTTAGACCACTAGGTGCTCGATAGCGAAGGCTCCATGGAGGCCATCTTCTTCCTTAGCGTCATGATTCTCCCAGGCCCGACTCATCGTCTTGTCGAAGACAAAATCCCATGAGCTGCTAGGTCATAGAGGCCTGAGTTCTTTGCTAAGGTGATAGGAGATTGTTTGTCCACTGTCAATGTGGGCGCATGAGCCTCTTCTCTAATGATCTTGTGTAGGAGCCAACTAAGCCATACCCATACTCTTTGGCACGTAGTTGTGGCCGCAGTGATGTACTCTGCCTCACAGGTTGAAATGGCAACCACCTTGTACATGTGCGATTGCTTGGAGTTACTGGATGATCCAAGCAGGTAGAGCACGCTGAAAATGCTCCACCACCCATTGATGTCACCTGCCATGTCATTGTCGTTGTAGCCCTCTAGTTTGAGCGATGATCCACCACCCTTTGGGAAGGCCATGTTGTAGGGCTAGAAGTCCGGACAATGTACCATAGTAGATGGTCGATCGTTGCGAAGTGATCTTCGCGCGGATCCTCCATGAACCCATTCACATACCCCACGACGAGGCCTATGTTAGGCTAGGTGCGAGTCAGGTGCTGCAGTGCGTCAACAACGCTATGATAGTGTGTTATGTTCACCTTCTCTACAATGTTGGACGTGGACAACTTCTTCCTCTCCTTCATTGGTGTTTTACATGACTGGCAGTAGGCCATGCTGGTTCACTGCAGCTGCTTCCACGCATAGGTGATCTAGCATAGTACTATGCCATCCTTCCGTTGCTCCACCTCAATTCCAAGGTAATAAGGGAACACTCCAATATCACCCATACAAAGCATGTTCTTCATCTCCTTGAAATTCTCGATGTCCTGTGGTTTGGAAAAGGTCATGATCAAGTCATCCACATATACTCCAACGACCAAAGTCCCCTTCTCTACGCATTGAGTGTTCAAATTATGCTTGGTGGCGCACTTGGCAAAGGCAAGGGACACCAGGGTATTCTTGAGCTTGATGTTCCAGGCCCAAGGTGCATGCCTTAGCATATAGATGGCTTTGCACAGCTTCAGCATCTTGTGTTCCTTCGCCATAATGATGAAGCTAGGTGGCTGCTTCTCATGGACCACCTTGTGAGCTCCCCATTCTGGATGGGAGACTTAACATCCATGTGGTGGATGCTCTAGTCCTTCGACGCTGCCAGCAGGAGGCATACAGATTCCATTAGAGCCACCGGTGCGAATGCATCCTCAAAGTCGACGCCCTCCTTCTACATGAAGCCTCTTACGGCGAACCAAGCTTTGTGCCTGACGATGTTGCAATGCTTGTCAATCTTCACCTTGTACACCCACTTCAACGCAATTGGCCGACACCCACTCAGAGGGTCAACAAGCTCCTAGGTGTTTCTTTCCTAGATTGTCTCCATCATGTCAATCATGGATTGATGCCATTGCTGATCTGGTTTAGCATCGCAAATGACGGTGGTTCCTTTGCATTTGCCAGGTGCAGTTCCTCATCAAGCATGCTAGCTGTTGAAAGGTCCTTGTGTGGTTTTGGTAATTGAGTGACAACCTAGGTGGACTAATTGTGTTTATGTGAGATACACAGGTGATTAGTCCATAGGTACATGTGTGTGAGCAACATATGCCATGAAGGTGAAAATGGCTTGGAGATGTTGCAAAGCTCACACATGTGATGATGAAGGAGCTCATTGCACATGAGACATGACATTGAGTCATGTGATCAAAGGTGCAGAAGATCAAGACATGACTTGGCTTGATGGACCGGTTGCAAGCGTGAAGGGCAAGTTGGAGGCTTTGGAGCGATGGACCGCGTGGCGGTGAAGCTTGAGCAAGACTTGGCGCCGATGGACGAAGGCAACGGTGAAAAGCAAGTGAAGTCAAGATCGATGAACCAATATGACCACGTGATGATATGAAGTGGATCATATCATTGTTGATCGTGTTGGTGCATGTGTTGCATCGACATTGGAGGAGATGGAATGGAATGCGCAAGGCAAAGGTATAACCTAGGGCATTTCATTTCACCGGTCATAGGTGTGTAGAGAAGTTTATGACCGGGTTTAGGAAAGATGGCCGTACTATCAAGAGGGGCAAACTTGTTTGCATATTGGTCATCTAGTGCCACTCGAGTGATCTAACTTTGCATCGTCGCTAGGATCGAGTGGCGTGGTAAGTTGGGTGGCTAACACCCTTAAAAATGTTTGTGAAAATATACTAACACATGTGCACAAGGTGATACACTTGGTGGTTGGCACATTTGAGCATGGGTGAAAAAGTTAGAGTTGAAAAGGAGTTAGTCGCGCTGGTTACAGAGTGACCGGACGCGTCCGGTATGGTGACCGGACACGTCCGGTATTTGGCGACGTACTCAGCGAACGGACGCGTCCGGTCGCCACACCGGACGCATCCGGTGTGAATCCGAAAACACAGTGTTCGGCAGTACAATCGATCGGACGCTGGCATCGTCCGATCCGGTGTGACCGGACGCGTCCGGTCGTCCATGGGTGCTTACTGTACTCGACCGGACGCTGAGGCTCAGCGTCCGGTCAGTTTCTAACAGACGCGTCCGGTCGGCCCTGGAGGCTTACTGGACTCGACCGGACTCAGCGGCTGAGCGTCCGGTCATTTCGGACTGTGCGTCCGGTCATCTTGTCAGAGAGCTGTTGGAGGCAACGGTAGGACACGTGGTAGTCTGGCAGCTACCGGACACGTCTTGTATAGCGACCGGACACGTCCGGTATTCACGATCGGTGCGTCCGGTGGAGCGTCCGGTGCTGTGTCCGGTCGACCCAAAAAACGCCCAGTGAAGGGGTAACGGCTAGTTTAGCCCATGGGGCTATAAATAGAAGTGGCCTTCGGCCATGGCTAGTGCTGAGCACCTTGGGGGACTTTGTGTCCACGCTTGAGAGTGCTTAGGAGCCCTCCATCTCACACATACTTGATAGTGATCATCCGATTGTGTGAGCGAGCGATTCTAGTGCGATTGCATTGTGAGGTTGCATCTAGTGGCACTAGGTGATCAAGTTGCAAGCCGGTGGTGCTTGTTACTCTTGGAGGTTGCCACCTCCTAGACGGCTTGGTGGTGGTCTCTGTCGAAGCCCGTAAGAAGCTTGTGCGGCGCTCCGGAGAAGTGCTTTGTGAGGGGCATTGTGCTCGCCCCGCGGGAGCCGCGAAGAGCAACTTTAGTAAAGCGTGTCATTGAGTTACCCTCACTTCCGGGGTAGGTTCTTGCGGTGCCCGACGTGCGGGCTTGGTGGGTGATGCCAATTAGCCGCCGAACCACCAAGTGAGCGGTCGACACAACGGGGACTAGCGTGTTGGCAAACACGTGAACCTTGGGAGCAAAATCATCGTGTCAACCTTGTTCTTCCCATTGGTTTGCATCCCCGTTACACAAGCTTGCGATTACTTTCATATACATTGAGCTTGTGTTGTTGCTTTTGTAATTAGTTAGCTTGTGTAGCTTGCTAGTTACCTTCTTGCTTGTGTAGCATAGAAGTAGCTCCCTTGCGTGGCTAATTTGGTTTGTGTAACCTTGTTAGTCATATTGCCTAGTGTGTGTAGCTAAGTATTTGCGCTCTCTAATTTGGCATTGGTTACCTTGTTATTGAGCATTGCTAGTGAGCATTAGGTGGCTTTGTGCTTTTGCTTACTAGCATGTGTAGGAGCTCCCTTGTTGCTTAAAGTACTAGTAGCATAGGTTTGTGTGACCTTGCTCCTAGAATTGGTTAGGTGAGCTCTAGCTAGCTCGGCACCTTTGTTGCATAATTAGTATCTTTGGAAGGTGTTAGAGAACATAGATAGAGAGGTGTAGTCTTGGCTAGACCGATAGTTATAATTCTGCACTTGTTTCGGTTAGCCGATGCAATTAATTTTAGAAATGACTATTCACCCCCCTCTAGTCCACCATCTCGACCCTACAACTGTCTCCCAGTTGGTGCTCGTATCCCTTAGGAGATTGTCCAGAGAGCGAAATTGCACC
Organism: Miscanthus floridulus; assembly: GCF_019320115.1. Classification (NCBI taxonomy): domain Eukaryota; kingdom Viridiplantae; phylum Streptophyta; class Magnoliopsida; order Poales; family Poaceae; genus Miscanthus; species Miscanthus floridulus. The sequence goes on along the minus strand of NC_089588.1, from coordinate 101,417,388 downwards.
CGTTACCCTTGATGTTTGTTGTCAACATATGGAGACACGTCCAATGGAGGGGTAACGAAGTGGATAGGGTCAACCTTGGCGCTTGAAGTTGAAGGTGTGCCCATCCTCTCAGTCGCAAGGGTTGAAGATGGCGTCAGATTTCCCATGGACATGGATCCATTGGTGCTCACCAGAGCGGCAAAACCCGGTGAACCTAGTGCCCTTAGATCCAAAGACTCGAGTTGATCGGTAGGCCCCTAGGTTCCTATTAGGTGCAGATGATCGACCACCCAGATCCTACTTCACCCGGATAGGTGAACCCGCCAGTACCTATTAGGTGAGGACGATAGGACCCGCTGATCGATGATCAGACCATCCAGAGTCCACTTCGCCCTGGTAGGTGGGCCCGCCATGCCAGCTAGATCCGTCATCTTCTCCACACGCCACTATTTCTTGGACCACCAGGTGCGCAACGGTGAAGGCTCTGTGTAGGCCATCTTCTTCCCTAGTGCTAGGATTTTCCCTAGCCTGACTTACCTTCTTGTCGAAGATGACATCCCACGAGATGCGTACATGCTTCCCACGTGGATCGAATTGAATAAGCAGTATGCCTTTCCCCCTGGTTCATATCCCAGGAACACAATTGAGGTGCTCCTGTCTTCCAGCTTGAAGAGGTGCGGTATCGTCTCCTTGACGTGCCTGATGTAGCAGAAGGTGCCGAAGAACAAGACATCTGGCTTCCCCTCGTACCATGCCTAGAATGGCAAAATCCCTGTCAGGCTCTTCATCGGTGATCGATTGAGGGCAAACACCTCCGTGTTCACCGCTTCTCCACAAAATGCCGCCGGCATCTTCTTTGCCTTCATCATGCAATGCAACATGCCGATAATGTTTTGATTCCGCCGCTCCACCACGCCATTCTATTATGACATGTACAATGTCATCCACGAGCAGAAGGAAGTAGTGCTTCCCCATTGTGCGTCGCCAGTGTGATTGGTCCGCACATATCATCATGGACCAGATCAAGTGGGTCATTGGCGCAGTAGGTCACATAGCTCGCTGATGTGCTCAACCAGCGATAGGCCACGCACCATGTTGTGGCATGTCATACTAGTGAGGGCATCCAAGCTCAGGTGCCCGAATCGTGCATGCTAGAGCCATGCGTTCTCCCCCTTCAGTGTTGCAAGGCACACCGATGCGCATATCAAGAAGGTACTGATGATTCTTCGCTCAGGACCTTACAGCCTCGCTCGTCAAGTTGGATGATGGTGACGATTTTAGAGAGCAGCCGCAGGATGAAGTAGACTCCCGTCACGGCCCGATGTTCACCGTTCTGGAACTTGAACAACACCGTGCCACCCCATATCCCCACTCGCATCCTATCTCTAAACTTCACAGACCCGACCCGACAATGTTCTTGTCGAGATCGGCGAACTCTTCCAGGTCATAGGTGATGTGGTTGCTTGCCCGGGAGGTACCACAATTTCCTCTCAACGCGGCCTAGGCATGCATCTCATCGAGGAGCCGCTGTGCCTGCGGAGGTTCCTCTGCAGTGTCGTTTAGCGCACAGACTTGCGCCATCAATAGCGCGGGTTCGTCGTTTGTCCTCACCTTGCGCAAGGCAGGCCTGTTCCGGCTGCTTGGGATTCTTGCTAACAAATGGGTATAATAAATTAGAAACGGTATGGATCTTTAACGGCCTGTTTAGTCTGCAGAATAGAAGGATGTGGAATGATCCGATGAAAAATCCAAACCTAGCGCTGGCATTTGGTGGTTTGCGTCACATGTTGGACCGGTCTGTCATCCATACGGTGTAATCGCAGGTCAGTTAATGGAATCAACCCATTGTCTGGAAAATCAACGGACGACTCGATGCGGAATGGACGCATGCTGCATGGGTCCGTCCGTGGAACCAAACACGCTGTAAAGGTGCCACTAATTTTTTCAGGATTAGGTGTTTTCTTAGTCGTCCCTGGAGATGCATTCAGAAGAGATTCCGTGGAAATCTATTTCTCGGGGACGGTTAGAAATAAAGGCCATTTACGGAACGAAATAGTAATGTAAATCTGTTTTGAGAGGTACGGTTGATATATTACCGAAGGCTCATAAAAATGGTTGTTAACCCCTCCCCCTCCCTCCTCCCTACACGCGACAACTAATTAGCTAAGGAAGAGGTGTAATAATATAAGTATGTACGCTATATGTTGTACAAGAAAAGGAAAATAAAAGAACTAAGTTAATTAAGATCCAATGGCTTAAGCTAGGAGTTTGAAATTAAATAGTCTGTAAACATAATTTCAGAAAATCTCATTCGGTGACAGATGAGAGGGCCGGGGTGGATGATGAGCGAGAGTACTAACCCGCCAGCCTGCACGAATGCAATGAAGGTGATATACCAGAAATCTTTCGTCTCGAGCTTGGACACAAAGCCGCCGAGGAGGACCACCGTCGCCCACAGAACCACCAGGGCGCCGCTGCCTTTTAGCCCCATCAGGACGTACGTCCGGAGCACCGCGTATCTGTTGATGAACTTCACCTCCGGCCGCCGGGCGAGCTCCTCTCTCGAGCAAGCATCCACATCATCCTCCACCTCCACGTCGTCATGGTCGTGGAGGAGCTGCTGCAGGCTTCCATCATGTGCCCCGGCAGCCATTTTGCTCCGCCGCTGCGCCATCAGTGTGGGTGGTCGTGGATATATGGATCCGAGAGAGCAAATTGGAGGCCTTGGCTTCGGAAGTCAATGCAACCCAGCGTGATGAACCCACCTTAAATCTTTGCTTCGCTCCCCTCCTAGCTAGTAGGTGCATGTGACTGCTGGTTGGTAATTGCACACTAGTTATTTTATAATAACATAAAATAATAAACGAATAGTGGCACTAGTTTGTAAATGAGCTTGAGGAATCGATGAGCTTGAAACGGTATCTATGCCATCAATTAGGGCTGAACTTATTGTTTGAAAATGAAATGTCATCAGAATTTAAACAAAACGCTGCACACTATATATAATATATTTTTTGCGCGTATGTCCTGCCTTTTCGTCGTGAAGAAGGGTCCATGTATGCATATAAAATAAAATAATGTTCTGGGCCAGCTAGCCTTCTTAGCGGCAAGGCGCATATATATATGGGCTAAGAGTCAGTTACTAGCTCTAAGCCAACCTCTCCAATAGTCATAGCTTTTAGCAATGACTCAGAGTATGATTAGGTCCACATGCCCACATGACACTCTCATATATTCGTGCAATGTATGTACGATCCTAGCTCTGGATCAAGAGCTAACTTTTCTCTCTCTTGTATTAAAATATGAAAAAATACTTAGAGCTAGCTTATGAGTCATCTATTGAAGGTGCCCATGCATAGCTTGGTTTATGTAATTAAACAACAAAGCATGAACTAAAATACTTAAAGCTAGCTTATGAGTCACCACTACTGGAAAACTGTACTTTGCCGAGTGGCTGAGACTTTGCCGAGTGCTTTTTATCGGGACACTCGGCAAAGAAAAATTTTGCCGAGTGCCGCACTCGGCAAAATCAAGCACTCGGCAAAGGTGGCTTTGCCGAGCGCCATGCACTCGGCAAAGCCTGGCTCTCGGCAAATCTAGGCTTTGCCGAGTGCCGCGGCACTCGGCAAAAGTCCCACTCGGCAAAAGGTGGCCGGCCCGTGACGGCGGGCATCTGCCGTCAGACTTTGCCGAGTGCCTAACGGATGTCTGGGTTTTTGGCATCCGACGTCACAATTTGCTCGAAACCTTTAAAATTTTTTACCACAGCCTCCACATGTGATAACACGACGCCTCGACAAGTTTCATGATTTTCGGACTTCGTTTGCATTTTATATAATTTAAAATCACATTTCCGGCAAGTACCTCGACATGTTACGTCAACGAGATACTCGAGATTTCATGTGACTTTCTGGATACGGCCTAAACATACCCTAAATATCATGAGTATCAATTTTTGGATGACCAAAGTCCATTATTCCATGTACCTGCAGTTTAAATTTGAAATATCCCAAACAATTAGACGAAATGAAATAAACTTATGAAATATATCAAAAAAAGTCAAAATTGCCCCAAATTTTAAAATAGAGTTTTAAATACTGTCACAAGGCCACAGAAAAAAATTTGGGCCCAAAATCAAAAAAAAAAAAAAATTTGCCGAGTGCCATGGGGGGCACTCGGCAAAGTGGGCTTTGCCGAGTGCCGGCCCAGAAGGCACTCGGCAAAGCTGATTTTCGAAAATAAAAAATTTTTTTGCCGAGTGCCTGACGCTGGCACTCGGCAAAATAAGTTTTAAAAAATTAAAAAATTTTTTGCCGAGTGCTCAAGGGGCTTACACTCGGCAAATTTTTTTTTTAAATAAAAACGCCGGCCCAAAATCCCCCCACCCCCAGTACCCTAGCCGCCTGCTCTGTCCCGACGCCGCCGGCCTCCCCTGCCGGCCAGCGCGCCCGTGCCGCTCCGCCGCGCCGGCGCGCCCACGGCGAGCCCCCGCCCCCGCGCGCCCCTGCCCCCGAGCAGCCCCCAGCCCGGCGCGCGGCTCCCCAGCGCGCCCACGCCGGCGAGACCGCGCCCCGAGCACCCCGACGCCGCTCCGCCGCGCACGCGTGCCCCCTCCCCCGAGCAACCCCCAGCCCGGGAGCGGCTCCGGCGCGACAACGCCGGAGCGAACAGCCCGAGACACCCCCAGCGTCGCGCGGCCCCGGCGCGCCCCCGCCCCGAGGACCCCAGCCGAGCCGCCCGGCCGCGCGGCTCCCCGGCGCGCCCACGCCGGCGACCCCCGCAGAGCACGCCCCCGCCCCCGAGCACCCCCAGCCCAGCCGCGCGGCTCCCCGGCGCGCCCCACGCCGGCGAGCCCCCGCCACAGCGCGCCCACCCCAGAGTACCCCCCAGCCCGGAAGCGCACGCCGCCGTCAGCGATGCCCGCCGCCGCCGTCCGCGCGTTTGCTTGCCACCGCCGGCGGCGCGCGGCTGTCCTCCCCTGCACGCGCCGGCCCCGTGCGCCCCTGCTCTTGCCGCCGGCTGGAAGAAGGAGGAGGAAGCAGCAGTAAGGAGAAGAAGGAAGAAGAAGGAAGAAAAAAGAAGAGAAAGAAAGAAAAGGAAAAAGGAAGAAAAGGAGAAGGAAAAAAGAGAAGAAAAAGGAAGGAGGAGGAGAGGAAGGAGGAGGAGAAGGGGAGAGGGGGAGGAAGCCGAGGTAGAGGGGAGGAGGAGGTGCCTCGGCCGTCTTCTCCGTGTGCCCGTCCCGTCGACGCCCCTACCGTCACCGAACCGCCTACGAGCGTGGGCAAGGTATATCCACCCTTTCTCCGTTTGTCGGCCTTCGTGCCGTTGTGATGTCGGCCTTCGTGCCGCTGTTCTTATCGGCCTTCGTGCCGTTTGTGATTGTCGGCCTTCGTGCCGTTGTTTTTTTGCAGGTTTTGGAAACCTCCCCGTGCAAGGGAGGTGCTGCCGAAATTTTAAACTTATAGTGTCGTGTTTCTTCTTTCGTAGAGCAGGACCTATCGGAGGTGACCCGGAGGTCCCCGATCGTTTTTGTCGGCGTCGCGGGTCTGCCTACACTACGTCGCCTCGCCACTGCGTCGACTCGCCACTGCCTCGCTAGCCTGACTTCACCGACACCCTAGGTATAAATCATCTCTTTTTCCGCTTGTCTGTCGTCGTAGATCGTGTAGCCTAGTTAGGCGTCTCCCGTCCGAAAGAGATATCTTTGGAGGTATGCAGATCTTTGCATATCTGCGAGCATTTCTGTTTCGGATTGTCCACGTTTTTTGGACAGCCCGCGGATGCGTAGATGAGTTAGTTTTCATGGTCCGCTCCGGTCCGAGACGGTGTTTCGGCATCACCCCCTGTTGTTCTCCGGATACACACTCTCCCTTGCAGGACGTGTATCGGGAGAACAGCAGGGAGGTGCTGCCGAAATTCCGTCTCAGATAGGCGCGGAGCATGGAAACTAACCTCGTCTACGGATCCACGGGTGGGATTAGGACCTATCCTCACCTATTAGAGAGTAGGGACACCGCGTAGATGCAATTGATGGTGACTCATATGTGCTGATACGTCTGTTAAAGGATGGAGGACCGTGAGTGGATGTACACGCTCTGGAGAGACGAGCACGATTACGACTTGCTGTTTATAGTCAAGGTCGAAGAATTCTTACAGCATGCATTTGGTGAGAGTGCCGGAGGCCATTCTCTAGTGGTTTGTCCGTGCAGCGGTTGTGACAACAGAAGAAGGAAAGATAGGTTAACCATGGGTAAACATATTGTGAAGTTTGGATTTACTCCGGGCTACCACCGGTGGATCCACCATGGTGAAGCCGATCGTATCAGGGAGGAGGTGGTGAGACCACGGCTCGAGGCTTTCGATGATGATGCCGGGGTAGCAGACATGCTGGATGACACGCACCAAGCTCAGTTCGCTGAAGGATGTGACAAGGAGGAGATGGAGGCTGCCGCAGATGCCTTCTACCTGATGTTGGACTCGGCACAGAGACCCCTTCATGATCATACTAATGTTTCTCAGTTGGACGCCATTGGTCGCGTAATGGGGTTGAAGGCCGAGTTAAACCTAAGTCGAGAAGGCTTCGACAAGATGGTGGCCGTGTGGAGCGATATGCTACCGAAGACACACATTATGCCAAAGAACTTGTACGAGTCAGAGAAGCTTCTTCTTGCACTTAAGATGCCGTATGACAAGATACATGTGTGTCCGAAGGGGTGCGTCCTATTTAGGAAAGAACACGCGGATGCAAAGTACTGCCCGAAGTGTAAATCCTCCAGGTACGTGGAGGTAGACTCAGGCGATGGCGAAGTTGAATCGACCCTCAGCCTTTTCAAATGCCAACTAGGCAGCGCAAGTGGATCGACCCCCAAGAGATTGGATCCAGAAGAGTGGCGTAGAATCACGCTATATGTGTTCACCAACCTTGTCGAGGTTGCGCCATTCATTAAGTAAGTTCTCAACGAACTTGTTTCAATACGACGTCACTGTTCTGTATCGAACCCCATTGATTCTCTTTGGTACAGGGAATTTGTTCGTCAAGAGTGGCATCAATCAAGGGATCCTACCTCGCACGAACATGATACCCTTCTTTCAGAGGGTGCGGGAGCTGGGAGGCCTGATTTTATTTCTTGGTTCAAACAAAAGGTCGTACGTTCGTCGATATTCCTTACTAGCTTGTACGTTCCAATAGTATAACGATGTATCATGCTTGAGCTTGCAGGCGCAAACCAATGTGTCCATGAGTGACGAGTTGAGACAGGTTGCAAACGGCTTCAAGTTAAGGGTGAAGTCATATACCGGTTATGATGTGAACGGATATCGCTTCCACACGTCAAGACACGAGCAGACTCGGCCCGGTCGGAAAACCACCAACAGCCAAGTTTTTACGCCGGGCACTAATGACGTCGAATACTACGGAATAATTGAGGAGATCTATGAACTTGAATATGAGGGTCGGGTACCTCTTACTCCTGTCATATTCAAGTGCCACTGGTTTGATCCTGCACGAACGAGACGGACCCCTCATCTTGGGCTAGTCGAGATTAGGCATGATTCCGTCTATAAAGGAAAAGATGTCTATATTGTGGCTCAACAGGCCGTGCAGGTGTATCATACGCCATACGCGTGCCAAGACAAAGACCATCTTAAGGGTTGGTCTATTGTGCACCAGGTATCTTCGCACGGTAAACTACCTGTTCCAAACGATGAAGATTACACCTTCGACACAAACACATATGATGGAGAGTTCTATCAAGCAGATGAGCTACAAGGGAGCTTTGAGATAGTCTTACCCGGTGTGACGACCGCAATGGAAGTAGACAATGAAACGGTTGATGACGAGGACCCTAGAGATGTAGTGCTAAATCCGAAGGACATTCAAATGCTTGAGCGATTCCATTTAGGCAAAGACAATGAAGAAGACACAGAACCTTTGAATAGTTTTGCCCATTTGGACAATTTTGACAGTGATGATGAGACCTATGACCCCAATCATGAAGATTATTCCTAAACCATGTAATACTATGTTTTTTTATTAAATTTTGTTATGCTTATTCATTTTGAACTATTTGACATGTATGTACTAACGCTTGTTGTTCATTCTTTGTACATTGCAGGTGACAGAACAAAGATGGTGGGCAACCGTTCACCGAGGCAGGTGCTCTCGGTGTACCAGAGGCTACGCCCTCCTGATGGAGGCGAGGGGACGTCTTCACCCCCAGCGGCGAGAGCAGGCCCGGGTCGCCCCAGCACGGGGAGGGGGAGGGGGAGGGGGAGGGGGAGGGGTCAGGGTCGCCCTAGGAGGGACCCGCCTCCTCCCCCGGCTCTCGACCAGCCGGAGGACCCGTCTCCTACCCCGGAGGAGCACGTGGCGGCCACGGGCACGACCACCGACACTCCGTCGGGGGACGAGGGGACTCAGCAGACGGAGGATAGTTCTGCTTTCTCGGCTCCCTACCTGCGAGGTCCCACAAGCCTTCCTCCGATTCCGCTTCCTGACCGACGCCCTATGGTTCGTCCTGTGGGAAGAAGGTAAGTAACTATAGATGTTATCACTAGTACTTCATATGATACATTGAAAATCAAAAGAGAAACTGATAATTTTTCGTAATCACTTGTGCAGGGGCTGGCTAGTTCTGTCGGGTGCTCTTGACCCCCCACGCACCCCCGCTACCGTCCTGGGATGTCTGTGCAGGAAACACTTCCCCGGCCTTGTGGACTTGAAAGAGGGGAGGTGGGAGCCGGCCTGGTCGTGGGACAGGTACAAGCTCGGCTCGGATGACGAGCAGGACAACAAGCAGGAGCGGGTTTTGGCGGACTTTTGGGTAAGTGTCTCACAACATAGCTCAATACATCTCCTCTATTGCTTAAGTCTTTTATTGAAATAATGAATGGATACATCATGTTTGTATGTAGAGGTACTTCAAGGCCGAAGAAGGTAGAGAGACCCTGGCGGATCAGACGGCACACAGAGCCTGTAAGAAGTACGTCGGCGACATGATTCACGAGGCACGACTCCAGGCCCACGTCGACTACTACAGGTCCATCAAGAAAGAGCCCCTCAACAAAACCGGCGCAAGAAATGTGGCGCTGACCAAGGAGCAGTACCTTCAGGTAGGTGAATAATATTAATTCATTTTGAGATTTAGTAGGTCTAGAATTGATCTTCTTATATGTCAAACACTTGATGATGTGTAGGTGCCGGCCTCGTGGTGCATGTCGCATAGATCGGCATGGTCGAGGATCGTGGACAGGTACCTTGACCCGGCGTACATCGCAAAGCACGAGCAAGGCAAGCGGAAGCGGGCACTGAGGACCGCTCCAACTCACCACCAAGGCAGCCGCAACCTCCCCGCATTCAAGCGGGCACTTGTACGAGATGTCATTTATCTATTCTAACGCTCAATTTTGCCTGATTTCTAATCATCTTGCCGTCTTTCTCGCAGGAGGTGGCACACCCGGACGTGCCGGTGTCGGAGTTTGGGGCATGGGCTGTGTCCCACATGGGCCGAGTGAAATCTGGTGTCGTCTTCAACCCGGATGCCCCTGTCCAGGCTTACTCTGACCCGAGCGTCCACGCTAAGGTCAGAGACTACACGGAGGCGGTTAGGGCGCTCCGTGGCTCAGATCACAATCTGAGCACTGAGCCCCTTGAGACAGAGGTGATCGTGAGGCTGGGGCAAGGCAGGAAGCACTGGGCGGTTGTGGATTGCAGACGGCGCCGACTCCTCGAGCTCTGCACCCTCTCTCTCCGACGTGAGGGCACGGAGCACGGCCAGAAGCCTTCCCATACGTGCACGGCCTACTCCAACACTGTCGCGGGTCGACGAACTTCAGGTAATTCTGGTTTCACTCGTCGTACATTGAGCGTTACACACATTGATCAGATTTGCAATACTGAAACATGTGATTGAAACACTGCAGGCCGAGCTGGCAGAGACAAGGGAGACGCAAGCGCACCTGACCGCAGAGCTGGAGGCCACGAAGAAGCAGATGGCGGACATGTATCAGATCATGCAAACCATCGGGCAAGCATCGGGTGTCCAAGTGCAGTTGCCAGCTCTAGCTCCGGTTCGACACTTCACTCCTGTGAGTATGGAAGTTTAATGCGTTCGTGCCGTTGGGATTGTCGGCCTTCGTGCCATTGTGATTTTCGGCCTTCGTGCCGTTGGGATTGTCGGCCTTCGTGCCGTTGTGATTGTCGGCCTTCGTGCCGTTGTTTCTTGCAGGTTGGAAACCTCCCCGTGCAGGGAGGTGCTGCCGAAATTTTCAATTTTTAGTCTAACACATGCAATCTCTTCTCTTTTGTGCAGCCTCCGTCGGCGGGTTCAAACAATCCCGCTAGCGTGTCACCGACGGCTGATCACGTCAACCCTTCGCCGCAGTCCGGTCCTTCACCGCTGTCCAGGGGGCCACACCTGCAGTTTCCGTCGCCGCAGTAGAGATGTTGAACTTTGTGATGTCGAACTTGTAATAATAAACTTGTGATGTTGAACTTTGGTGAATTTGTGATGGATTTATTAAATATGCGTGTGCTTGTGATATATAATGCATGTTGGTGATATAGATGTGATGATTGATGTATATATATATATATATATATATATATATATATATATATATATATATATATATATATTGTCTGTTACAATGGAATGTAAAAAAAAATTACAATTCTCGGGGTCTTTGCCGAGTGCCATGGACAAGGCACTCGGCAAAGTTTTTTCCAAAAAAATTCCAGAAATTCTTTGCCGAGTGCCCGGGCAGGGGCACTCGGCAAAGTATTTTTTAAAAAAAATCCAGAAATTCTTTGCCGAGTGCCTGGGCTGGGGCACTCGGCAAAGTAATTTTTTAAAAAAATAAAAAAAAAACTTTGCCGAGTGCCCGGGCAGGGGCACTCGGCAAAGTATTTTTTAAAAAAAATCCAGAAATTCTTTGCCGAGTGCCTAGGCTGGGGCACTCGGCAAAGTATTTTTTTAAAAAAAATAAAAAAAATTTGCCGAGTGCCTTAACAGGGGCACTCGGCAAAGTAATTTTTAAAAAAATAATTAAAAAACTTTGCCGAGTGCCTAGACTTGGGCACTCGGCAAAGTAATTTTTAAAAAAAATAAATTTTTTTTTTGCCGAGTGCTGGGTCAGCCCCTCGGCAAAACAACCGTTAACGGTCAATGTGGAACGGCCGAAAATATTTTGCCGAGTGCCGCCCCAAGCACTCGGTAAAATTATTTTTTATTTTGCCGAGTGCCCCGATAAAAAGCACTCGGCAAAGACCCTTTGCCGAGAAAAAATTTGCCGAGCGGACTTTGCCGAGTGCTACACTCGGCAAAGCCTTTGCCGAGTGCAAAGGGCTCTTTGCCGAGTGTAAAAACACTCGGCAAAGCCGCGGCCTCCAGTAGTGCACCCATCGTGGGTGCCCATGGTATGGTTGACGTAATTAAACAACAAAGCAAAGAACTGACCGCGCTTTGAAGTTCGAGAGAGAAATGGACACCCCACCCACGCTTCTTTTGTTTATTTCCACCTGCCCGTCTGATAGTATATTTTTTGACTGACGCGGTCGTTTATGGAGTGGAGTCATTATTATTGTATATAGACACGAACCAATTGTAGCATGCACCCTCTATATAAATCTGTTCTCTCGATGAGCGACCTCTTGTCCCAATCGGTTGTACCAGCTCGAGCAAATGTCCCTAAGTGAGTATAAAATGGCTGTTTATTTGTACATAAAACTTTCCTTTCTAATAAAGACTTCCCTTTCTGCAGCGGCGCCATGAGTTCAGATCAGTTCCAGACTGCGCATGCACATGCCTGCAGATTGGTGGTCTTCGGTTCCCAAAGTCAATCCACCGTGATAAGAAAACCTTAAATTTTGATTTGCTAACTATCCTAGGAGTGGTTCACTACGTGAAAAACGGTTTGTAGCAATGGAACGAATTTTTTGTAGGGACGGCTGGTGATGGAGCCACCCCTACAGTGGCGTGCTCGGGAGCCCAGACACTGGCCGTCCCTACAAATGGAACAGCATGGCCTGCTGGTGATACGAGCCGCCCCTACAAATGGGTCTGATTTGTAGGGGCGGCTCTATCACCAGCCGTTCCTGGCGTTGCTATTTGTAGGGGCGGCTGGTGATTCAGCCGCCCATACAAATGCCCTCGTATAAATACCTCCGATTTGTAGGGCGGCTCAATCACCAGCTGCCTCTACAAATGACCCACATATAAAGCAAACTGCAGCACCTTCTTCCTCCTCAGGTTACTCACTCCAACCCGTGAAAGAAAGGAGGGGAGGCCTTGGACACCTCCTAAAAATTGCTCTACTAAGTGGGGAAGGTTTTGGTCTCAAATCCCTTGGTGGAGAGGTTGTATAAGGTAAGAAAATGCTATTCCTCACTTTTTTTGAAGTTTTAATGGTTGGTTAGTGAGTAATTAGAGTTTTGTTTTTCTCTCTCTTCTATGGTGCTTGAGCTACTTATGAAGCAAATTAGACCCAAGTTTTGAATGTACTAGGGTAAATTAGGGAGGGGAACAAGATCATACCCTTATTTGGTCCATGTTTCTTGAATTTAGTGAACAATTAGTTAGTTTTATGGATGTTTCATGTGCATGTGGATCTAGATCTAGGGTTTGGTTTTTTTATTAATTTTGTTTTTGTAAATTTATGTTTGATGAAATTGGACTAGGGTTTGTATGAAAGATATTGGGCAAAATATAATTGTTGCTAATTGTTGTCTTTGAAATTGTTTATTGTAATCAACAAATATGTATTTTAATTATTTATGGATAAATGGGCCATTAATTAATTTTCCTCTACCATGGTATGTTTGTATGCTTCATGTAATTATATTAGATTTATATTCATATATATCTGAAGTATATACAATTATTCTCAAGTAATTATTAATTTGATTTATTTTTATATATATCTGAATAAGTAGTCCTTTAATGTTTGTTTTGTTGTTGTTGTTGTAAAAGATAGAGTACAGGAACTCTTGGATGTATGGTTCATTAAGGTTCAAGGCAGGTTTCTGTGAAGAGGTGGATAAATTTATTTAAGCCGCAAAGAAGCATGCAACGACATTGAAAGAGAATAAGGATACAATTATTTGTCCCTGTAAATATTGCAAGAACCGTATGGCATGGACAGGCGTGACTATCATCAGATCACATTTGATTATGCGAGGATTTGTTGAGGACTACACAGTGTGGATTCATCATGGTGAAACGGTTATTGTTAACGACGAGGATGAGGAGGAATACGACGACGAAACCATAGAATCTCTGTCCCAATATTCAGCAGAGCTTGATGCACGAATGGATTTCGAGTTTGGCAATGAACAAGGTGGTGATGCTGGTGGTTGGGATGGTAACGACGAAGGTGGTGCCAATAATGATGGTGGAGCACGTGTCAGGGATGAAGATGATTTGGAGGACATGATTCGAGCCCTTGGACCAGAGATTTTACTAAATAGCCCGAAAGGTCTATAAAATTTGAAAAGGGTGACAAAAGCATCGAAGGAGACTGTGTATGGTGTTGAAAAGGGCTGTCCGACACATTGGACATTGCTACATTTTGTGCTTGAGCTACTCATCCTGAAGGCTAAGTACGGCTGGTCAGACTGTAGTTTCAATGATCTATTGCATCTCCTATCATGGGTAATGCCACAACCAAACTCAGTTCCCACCAACACATACCAAGCGAAGAAGGTCATAAGTCCATTGACAATGGGGCTGAAAAAATCCATGCATGCCCCAACCACTGTATACTTTTTCGTGGCAAAACGTTCAAGTCACTTGATAAATGTCCCCAGTGTGGGGCCAGCCGGTACAAGAACAATGACCTTTACGGTGGGGACGAAGCGGTATGGGGAAAAAGAGGAATAAGAAGGGTACAAAAAAGGTGGTACAAGAATCTCAGCCCCCAGAGGACACTCCATTAGGCAACGATGCAAAGCAGAGAAGAATTCCTGCCTTGGTAATGTGGTACCTGACAGTGATCGACCGCTTGAGACGTATCTTCCTAAACCCTAAAGAAGCCGCACTCATGACATGGTGGGATGATGAGCGCAAGGTGGATGATGATAATATTGCACACCCGACTGATTGTAGTCAGTGGCAAAGGTTCGATGAGAAGCATAAAGAATTCAGCGATGACCCAAGGAATGTACGTTTTGGCTTGAGCACCGATGGAATGAATCCCTACAATGAGAGGATGAGCGACCACATCACTTGGCTAGTGATCTTGACCATGTACAACATCCCAACGTGGTTGTGTCAGAATAGAAAGTACCTTCTCCTCACTATTCTTATTTTTGGCCCTAAACAACCAGGCATTGATATAGATGTGTTCCTCGAGCCTTTGATGCAAGAAATGGAGAGGCTATGGAGGCATGGGGAGCCAATGTATGTTGCGTTCCGAAAGGAGGACTTCATATGTAGAGCAATAATATTTGTTACTACCAATGATTATCCCGCGCTGTTTGCTTTGTCTAGACAGATCAAAGGGAAGACGGGATGCTTCGTTTGCTTGGATGGTACTACATGGGTGTACCTGGATGCATCCAAGAAGATAGTTTACCTAAGGAACTGACGCTTCTTAAAGATAAGTCACAAGTACCACAGAAAATTGTTCTTTAGATTTTATGACAACACCCCGGAGATTGAACCCCCTCCAGAGAGACGTCATAACGGAGAACATGTGTACAGAATGGTGAAAAACATACGCGTCGTCTATGGAAAGAAAAATCCGGATGGGGCAAACAGAGATAGAAGCACACCTCCAGTCGAAGGCGTACCTTTCAAGAAACAATCGATCTTCTTTCAGTATCTGCCTTATTGGCCAGACTTGGAGGTCCCCCATGCCATTGATGCTATGAACGTGCAGAAGAATGTCTTTGAGAGTCTCATTGCTACCTTGATGGACACAGGCAAGTCAAAGGATGGTCTGAAAGCACAGAAAGACATGGTGCAGCTAAACGTGATGCCACAGCTTCACCCAGTACCTGAGGCTAATGGAAAATACACTCTACCCGCGGCGTGCTTCAACCAAACACCAGACGAGAAGAGAGCTATATGCACTTTCCTAAGGGGGGTCAAAGTCCCAACCGGGTTTTCAGCAAATGTGAAGAAGCTAGTGTCGATGAAGGACTTGTCAATAACACACTACAAGGCTCACGATTGTCATGTGATGCTGAAAGTGTTTCTACCTATTGCAATCAGGGCTATAAAGCCAGAGTTCTTGAAAATGGCCATCACCCGCATGTGCTACTTCTTTTCGAAGATCTCACAGAAGATGATTTGCATGCAAGAGCTGAGTGACCTACATGAATTTGTGGTGGAGACACAAAATCAACTAGAGATGTGTTTACCTCCTACTTTTTTGATATAATGCCACATCTCATGATTCACATGGTTCATCACATACATGCACTGGGCCCTTGCTACTTGCATGAAATATGGTCCAACGAGTGGTTCATGTCGGTTCTAAGTCGATACGTGCATAATCGAGCATACCCAGAGGGCTCCATGATAGAGGGTTACATTACTGAAGAAGTCGTCGAGTGCTGTCAAGAGTACCTAAAAGTACAGAAAGGGATTGGTAAACCCGATTCTCGTCACAAGGGTAGGCTGGCTGGGAAGGGCACCAGTGGTAGAAAAGTGTTCATCGACCACGATTACAAAGAGGTGAGTCGGGCGCATTACAGTGTCTTGCAGAGTACACAACTGATGCAACCGTACATTGATGAACACTTGGCTATCATTGTGGCGTAGAGAAATGGCCGTTCAGATGATTGGGTCATGAAACAACACAAGCAACGACTAACTACATGGTTGAAGGACCAAAACATATAGCCTGGAGAAACCATAGACTCTATTACCATCAGTAGGTTGGTGGAGGGGCCATCGAGACAAGTGACATCTTAGAATGCTTATGACATCAATGGGTATACGTACTATACCCACGCAAAGGATAGTAAATATGTGAACCAAAACAGCGGCGTTCGAATAGAGGCTTTCGATGGATTGGGGCGAAAGATCCAATACTTTGGCATCATTGAAGAGATATGAGAACTTGACTATAGAAGGGATATAATGGTGGCCCTGTTTCGATGCCGCTCGATCAAACAACACCAACTGAACAAGATCGGATTGAGAGTCCTGGACCTCGAGAATCTAGGCTACCAAGATGACCCTTGGGTGCTCGCTTTACGTGTCGCACAAGTTTTCTATATGTCTAACCCACAAAGTAACCTCCCCCCGAAGAAGAAGACAAAGCACGTGGTTGCCTCCGGGAAACAACACATTATTAGAGTTGATGGCGTGGACGATGTTGAAGCTTACAATAACTATAATGAGATGCCACTATTCACAGACTTTCCTAAGAAGATCAGTGTTGTTGAAAAGAACCTACCCAAAGACATATTGTCATGGGAACGAAAAAGTGTCAAGGGGAAAGTTGTTACAGCGGGCTAGCTAGTTGTTGAACGTGGAGTGTTTGTGTAAGTGTGTGTTTGTAAGACTTGATATGCGTGTGAGACTATATATTTATGTATGTGTGTAAGACTACATATTTTTGTATATGTGTGAGACTACATTTATGCATGTGTGTGAGACTACCCTTTACAACATCCGGATGAATCTATTTCAACATCCACTCTATTACTACTAAAACTTTATAAAATCACTTAACACTTTATGAAATGAAGAAATGGCCAAAATATAAGTAGGAGATCTTGACAAGTTATACAACTTTTATATTCATCACCTTTACAGCTGAAATCATTTAGTGGTTGAAAATCAGGATTGAAGCTGTCATTTTCTGAAATTCAAAATTTGAATTATTCAAAATTAGTGACAAAGATAGATGACTAGACTAAAATGATAGAGCATGATTTTAGAAAAAATTAGGAAAAAAACCATCACATTTGGAGTTAGTATGATGGAGAAAAACTAGTTACAAGTTTCAGCCACAGATTAAAAAGAGAAATCACACTTGTTCATCATGAACAGTTGTTATTTTATTTTATTTAATGTCATAAAATTGTAATCGAAGTTTTAAAATTCAAATTTTTTATTTTTGTTTTTTTGTTTTCTATATTATTTTGACTACGACTGTTTTTATATATATTTCTGCATATATAGAATAATACAAAATATTATATTTGTGCATATATACAATTGTTTTTATATTACTTTGTGTTTTTGTGATATAAAAAATACAGAATTAATAATTTAATAAAATAGAAAATATTTGTAGGGGCGGCTGGATCAGGAACCGCCCCTAGAAATCCTGAGTATAAATAAAGGGCGCACGGGTGAGAATGTGTTGGGCGCTCTCTTCTTCCTCCCGACGCCGTCAGGCTGCCCACTTTTTCCCCCGCGCCCCGCTGGCTCCCGGACCTCTCCCGACGCCTGCGCCCCCTCTCCGCACCCCCGGTCCTCTCCCGACGCCCGCGCCCCCTCTCCGCACCCGTGCGCCCCATCTCCACGGTGGCTAGGGTTTTAGAGCCCCCGGCCGGCGGCGCTAGGGTTTCCGACCTTGAGGTGCCGCGGGCCTGCTCCTCGCCCTCCCATGGCCCAGGTGCGGCGGTGTCCGTGCTCCCTCCCGCGGCACTAGGGTTTGCGAATTGGATGTCTATGTAAAGAGGCTCCCCGTCCTATCGCTCCTCTCCCTCGTGTGCAGCGTCGCTTGCTCGCCCTCTCACCTCGCACGGTAAGCCATGGTGGCTAGGGTTTGAGCGGCACCCCTCTCCTACTTGTGCACCTCCCATCTTCGCTCGCTCCGTCTCCAGATCTCTAATTCGTCTTTCTCGCAGAGCACTGCCATGGGGGCTAGGGTTTGAACGCCACCGGTCGCTGCTCCCTATGTCTCCAAGCCATCAGTTAAGACCCTCGCCGTGCCGCCACCGCCGCCGCTCTTATCCCGGCCAGTTGGCCCACGTGTGTGGTATATGTTAGTCACAGGCTGGACGCGTCCTCATCTATTTTTGTTGTTAGATAGATCTGCTATATATATATATATATGCATGGTGAATGGTGGTGGTTCCTGCAATTACTCGTCTTCCATGATATATAGAGCTTAGAGATTTTGCATTCACTTGAGCAACCTTGCTAGCCGAATTGTCAAGATAGAAGTCGCAAGATTAAAGCTTTCTTCATTGGAAAGAGCAAATTGCTTGCGTTACTATCCCCTCTGAATAGTGTCTATTTATTATTTCCAGCAATACCATTTTCTATCGTTACGTACCTGCCACCTCCCTCTGCCTAACTATCTTGAACAAACTAACTAATTTATGTGTGCCTAGCTATCGATCAATTATTGTAGGCTAGTATATATTAAACAGTCCACAAGCAAGCGTCTATCTTGAACAAAGTATTCCTTTTTGCACTATCATTAGGAACCCCAGTCTGATTCAGTAGGTTTTATTGAGTCGCTCCAAGTGCTGATTTGCTACTGCATTGCGTGATTGCTGGATAAGGTCCTTCCAGTTTGATTCACAACATATGTCCAATACATGTAGGACTGTAGGAGAGCACAAAAAAGGCTTGGTCACTACGGTTCTTTTTTTTAAAAAACAAAAACACCTTAGTCAGACGTCAGTAAACTTTTGGAACTTTTCCTGGAGAAATTTGCAAGCTTTGGCAGCAGGAGATGGTGGGTCCCAGAAATTACGTTAATTGAGTGATTAAGAACTTCTGCCACATATTTGTTATGTTGCCACATATTGATCATGATTAAAAGCAGTGGATCTTGTTTGTGTACAAGCTAGCTGAATGTGACGCTTTCCTGTGCACTTTTACAGATTAATTTCGTGCTCCTGATCAACCAAAGCAAGGTGAGGGTCACCAAGTGATATTCGTTGTGCACCAAGGAGAGGACAAATGTCAGATTGATGTGCTCTGTGTTCATTACTAGAATACTAGTAGTGTAATTCAGTTCTGATTGATGTGCTCTGTGTTCATTACAAGTAGTGGCTGCGGATTTCTGCAAAAATTAAGACTATGCATGCCAATTAATATTTTCTTTAGCAAGTCGTTCTCTTGTCTGTTTGGTGTTTCTGAAACAGCAGTACTTCACTCAGTGTATATATTTCCTAGACATGTTATTTTGGTTGCTGTTGGAGACCTAAAAGTACCATGTGTAAACTAACTAGCCAACCTGATCATTTATGTGCTATTATATAACTTGAGTTGTTATTTAAAGGGCTTGGTCACTGTTTTCTCTCTGCTGATTTCTTTGTTTGTTGATTTCTGCAAAAATTAAGACTATGCATTCTTGTCTGTTTGGTGTTTCTGAAACAGCAATTTTCAGAAACAGAAGCAACTTGAAAGCTTGTATGCTGTTACTTGCTACTAATGCAAGAGACTATTGTGAGCAATATAATTCAATTACTTTAATCTTATGTGCTGACTGTTGTTCCATGTTTGTGAGTTTTTTCTTTTCTAAAGTTGCAACCACCGCTTACTGCATTTGGTGAGGTTTGACTTGATAGAGCGAAGTGCAAGGGCTGCCCTTAAACCAGGCCCATAATCTTAATTTAGGTCTCATCTATATATATAGTCCAAATGGGCCAATGTGGCTTGCCACCATTGAGCACAGTATTCTAGCCCCATCTATTCCTTGTCTCTCTTCCTCCAACAGCAATAGCACATCACCTCCATCTGTTTCCTTGATGCAATAGCAACCTCTCTCTGATTTTTTAGTCTCTGTTCTCTGTCTCCGTTCTCTTCCTCCTGTGTCTCCGTTCTCTTCCTCCTGTTTGCTTTGTCGGTCTCCTGTGTTTCGGGCCTGAGCAAACCGGCACAGCAGAGTGCTCGCCCTTGGTGGGCTGCTCGCCGAGCCAGAGCCCAGCAGCCGAGCACGGCACCAGATCCCTCCGCTCCCAGACAGAGCCGGCGGCCATGCAGAGCCGCTCGCCTCTTCCTTTCTATGTTCGTCGGATTTGACTGGTGATTTTTGGAGCCAAGTGCAGCAGCTAGTTCTTACTTGTTTTTGATTGGTCTATGTCTTAGTGCTTGCATCCGTGACCTACTAAAGCAATCAATCATTGATTAATCTTTGTAGTTTTAATTTTCTTCTTGTCATTTGATTTGGTATCTCCGGTTGTGAGTTGAACTCATTTTCGCTGTCTTGTTCATGACGTTTGCAGACCAGCGTTCGAGCTTTATTTCTCTCTGTCGCAGCCAGTGCTAGAGCCGCAGTGCGTGTGCAGTTCCTGCCTACTTCCCTACTACTACTGTCTACTACTTCTACTTCTGTCTTCCCTACTACTTCTGTCTACTACTTCCCTACTACTACTTCTGGTCTTCTGTCTACTACTTCTATGTTTGGCAGCAGCTGCTCTATTTTTTTTGGCAACCAGCAGCTGCCTTTTTTTTTGGCAAACTCTCACCTCCTCTCTCCTCTTTTGCTTGCTTTGCTGTGCAGCTACTCTATACTATACTCTGTACTCCTCCTACTACTTCTACTATAAGCTTTTTTTGCTACTTCTACTACTTCCATACTACTGCTGTCTACTACTTCTTCTTCTGTCTTCCCTACTACTTCTGTCTACTACTTCCCTACTACTACTTCTGGTCTTCTGTCTACTACTTCTATGTTTGGCAGTAGCTGCTCTATTTTTTTTGGCAACTAGCAGCTGCCTTTTTTTTGGCAAACTCTCACCTCCTCTCTCCTCTTTTGCTTGCTTTGCTGTGCAGCTACTCTGTACAATACTCTGTACTCCTCGTACTACTTCTACTATAAGCTTTTTTGCTACTTCTACTACTTCCCTACTACTACTGTTTACTACTTCTACTTCTGTCTTCTACCATAAGCTTTTTTGCTACTTCTGCTACTTTTACTACTTCTACTACTTCCCTACTACTACTGTTTACTACTTCTACTTTTGTCTTCTATCAACTACTTCTACTACTTCCCTACTACTACTGTCTACTACTTCTGATTGTCCGATCTGCCTATCAGGTTCGGAAGATATTAAGCATATGATGTTCATGTGTGATCGAGCAAAGTCAGTATGGCAGTTGTTGCTTTTTTTGGGAAGCAGCACCTGCTTTTTTTTTTTTGCAAAATCTCCCCTATCCTCTATTTTTGCCACCTTTCCTATCCTCTATGGTTGGGAAGCAGCAGCTGCTTTTTTTACACCTTTTCCTCTCTATGTTTGTTAAGCAGATGTTGCTTTTTTTTGCCAGTTTATGTTCTGATGAAAGATGTTTCATCGGTGTCCAAGTGGTATTCCCATGATCAGTTCAGGCCTAAGAACCAAGTTAAAAAAGTCCCATCACGGGGTTCTAAGGAGGCCGTCACTAGCAATCTCCACCAAATTGCAAAGCAGTATCCAAATGTTGATGCCATCAAATGGTCAAAGGATTGCCCAAAAATATATGAAAGAGGCAAGCCCTTCCTACCAAACCAGGACATCCAGCGCCTACCACTTGGAATGAGAAGGTTCCTTGATTGGTACTTGCGTGTTCTCCCAACGAGCATAGACCTCATACAAGCATGCTTTCCCACCGGCACATTTGGAAGCCCAGCCGGGAAAATTGTCTTTGACTTCAATGACATGCAGACATGCTTTCACCTAGGAGCAATGGAGATGAATCTAATTTGCACGTGGTGCCTGTAAGTCCTTGTCCTTCCGATATGATATGAATGTAATCTTTAAATTTTGTTGTAACTAACCCACGTCGTGATTTGTAGAATGCAAGTGCACATTGTCAAACAAATGCCAAGTGTGAAAGCCGGGTATATAGACCCTCAAGCTATAGCCCAAACAAATTTTAATTACCCTAAACAGTGGAAACTGGATGCCAAAGAGCTAGCTGTTGCAAAGACTCTTCGGGAGAAAGAGCACATCCATACGGCGAAACTAAGGGAAGAGTCTCTTAAGGTTGCGGCATACATTGCCCTGGCTTTCAAAACTCTCCAACAACACTCTACTATATGGCTACCATACAACTTCGAGTAAGTTCAACTCTATACTTAAAGGTTTGTTCGATATATTTTATTCGATGCAAAAGAGCTTATCTAGTTCTATGATTAAATCCATGCAACATTAGATTTGTATAGCCGTCGATGTCGGGAGGAGCATGGCATGGGTCTTTGATTCAATAGATAGGGACCCGGTGACATACAAAGACTTCATATGGATTCTCAAGACGTATACATATCGACAATCCTCATTAGCTTATATGTTTGTATACATACTTGTAACATTCACTTTTGGATACTAACAGGTTGTATTTGCTAAAATAATTTGAATAGGGCATTTAGGTTCTATGTCACTAATCATCGAGGAAGGCATGATCCAGCAAGGAAGGAAAAGCTGGCTATAAAAACACTATGTGCGGTAAGTGTAACTTACTTCTTCAGTACTTCATTACATGACTATCAAAAGCATTACTTAACATTTTCATA
Organism: Miscanthus floridulus; assembly: GCF_019320115.1. NCBI lineage: Eukaryota > Viridiplantae > Streptophyta > Magnoliopsida > Poales > Poaceae > Miscanthus > Miscanthus floridulus. Next base: position 101,394,999 of record NC_089588.1, on the reverse strand, counting down.
TGCAAAACACACAGTGCCCCAAGCAGAAGCCTGGGAGTGTACATTGTGGATACTATATATGTTCTATGATGAGTAACACCGGTGCCTATAGGAGACACCCCTTAAGGGTAAGTTTGAACCTCTTCACCCGTAGTATAAAAACTTCTTACATGGTATGAAATACTAAACCGAAACATGTTCTCTTGTAGTGGAAAGAAGAGAAAGGAATGAAAAGAGACCCATACAAGGATGACCAACTCTTAGAACTCGTTGGCGACCTTTGCAACTTCATATTGGACCAGATTGTACACGTCAAAGGCACCTACCATGACCAAGAGTCTGACTTAGGTAGAAATCCTCAGTACCAATACCTTCGTGAGACTGAAAGGCTAGCTCTAGGACATTGATCACAATGTTTATGGAATTTGTATAGTTAATAATGGATTATATATATTCTTGTGAATTGGACTTATAATTGTAGTTTATATAATACTCTTGTGCTTGTAGTATAAGGGCGAACGTGGTTCGGAACGTTGGTCGTAGGGCGTTCGGCAACGCGAACGCGGTTCGGAACGCTGGTCGCGGGGCGTTCGGCAACGCGAACGCGGTTCGGAATGTTGGTCGCGGGGAGTTCGGCAATGCGAACGTGGTTCGGAACGCTGGTCGCGGGGTGTTCGGCAACGCGAACGCGGTTCGGAACGTTGGTCGCTGGGCGTTCGGCAACGCGAACGCTGGATGGAATACGCGGAAACAAACAGTATTCTGGTCGAATTTGAATTGTAAATTTGAATTTTTTTGGCGGAAAACTTACTGTAGGAGCGGTTCTAAATTGAACTACCCCTACAAACAGGTATTATAGAGGCGGCTGGTACTATAGCCGCCCCTACAAATCTATTTGTAGGGGCGGCTGGTAACACGAGCCGCCCCTACAAATCGATTTGTAGGGGTGGCCTGGGAACCGCCCCTACAAATACATGATTTGTAGAGATGGTTGGGTAGGGGCGGCTGGCCAAACCGCCCCTACAAAGGGTTACAAGCCGCCCCTAAAAAGCATTTCTGCAGTCGTGGTTATGTTGCTGGTAGTTCGATGTGCTAGTTTAAGAGTGGTTACCTTAGATTTTTAGTTAGATATATGTTTTATTTGCTGATGCTTTTACGGTTTACCTATGCTCATTAAAGAGTTTCAAATTCCATATATGTGACTAAAGAGGTTGCGGCGTATAGCATTTCCGTAGGGCTGGGCAGTTTTTCACCAAAAACCAAGAACCGAATCTAACCGAAATGTCGGTCTTTCGGTTTTTGTTTTCCAGAGGTTTGGTGTTCAGCTCTGGCTTCGGCTTCCTACTCGAACCAAATTGACGAGCCGAACAATCAAAGACAAGCCAGGAGCGAATTGAAGAATCTCAGAAGGTAGACCACAAGCCAACAGCAGCCTAGTTGGCCCAACAATGGCGACATACTCTCGGTCTCCCCTGACTTCATCCCCATCCCCACTGCCAGCCCCATCTCAGCAACTCCCAATCGGCACCCACACTCTCCAAATTCAAACCATAGCTTGCAGGGCAGGCGGGCGGCGGCGGCTTGAGCAGCAGAGCGGAAATAATAAACGAATAGTGGCACTAGTTTGTAAATGTGCTTGAAACGGTATCTATGCCATCAAGTAGGGCTGAACTTATTGTTTGAAAATGAAATGTCATCAGAATTTAAACAAAACGCTGCACACTATATATAATATATCTTTTGTGCGCATGTCCTGCCTTTTCGTCGTGAAGAAGGGTCCATGTATGCATATAAAACAAAATAATGTTCTGGGCCAGCTAGCCTTCTTAGCGGCAAGGCACATATATATGGGCTAAGAGTCGGTTACTAGCTCTAAGCCAACCTCTCCAATAGTGTTAGCTTTTAGCAACGACATGTAGTATGATTAGGCCCACATGCCCACATGACACTCTCACATATTCGTGGAATGTATGTACGATCCTAGCTCTTGATCAAGAGCTAACTTTTCTCTCTCTTGTATTAAAATATGAAAAAATACTTAGAGCTAGCTTATGAGTCACCTATTGAAGGTGCCCATAGCTTGGTTTATGGAATTAAACAACAAAGCATGAACTGAAATACTTAGAGCTAGCTTATGAGTCATCCATCGCGGGTGCCCATGGTATGGTTGACGTAATTAAACAACAAAGCAAGAACTGACCGCGCTTTGAAGTTCGAGCGAGAAATGGACACCCCACCCACCCTTCTTTTGTTTATTTCCACCTGCCCGTCTGATAGTATATTTTTTGACTGACGCGGTCGTTTATGGAGTGGAGTCATTATTATTGTATATAGACACGAACCAATTGTAGCATGCACCCTCTATATAAATCTGTTCTCTCGATGAGCGACCTCTTGTCCCAATCGGTTGTACCAGCTCGAGCAAATGTCCCTAAGTGAGTATAAAATGGCTGTTTATTTGTACATAAAACTTTCCTTTCTGATAAAGACTTCCCTTTCTGCAGCGGCGCCATGAGTTCAGATCAGTTCCAGACTGCGCATGCACATGCCTGCAGATTGGTGGTCTTCGGTTCCCAAAGTCAATCCACCGTGATAAGAAAACCTTAAATTTTGATTTGCTAACTACCCTAGGAGTGGTTACGTTGCTGGTAGTTCGATGTGCTAGTTTAAGAGTACATATATGTTTAAGAGTGGTTACCTTAGATTTTTAGTTAGATATATGTTTGATTTGCTGATGCTTTTACGGTTTACCTATGCTCATTAAAGAGTTTCAACTTCCATATATGTCACTAAAGAGGTTGCGGCGTATAGCATTTCAGTAGGGTTGAGCAGGGGCGAAGCTAGTACTAAATTTATGGTGGTGCACAACGTTAACAGCAGTGTAGAAATATGCCTTCTTACAACTGATTTAATGGTCAAAATAAGCTACTTAGTATTAAATATTTTTTCTTGCCTGGTGCCGGTGCACCACCCAAAATCAACGTGGCTTCGCCCCTGTGGTTGGGCAGTTTTTCACCGAAAACCAAGAACCGAACCTAACCGAAATGTCGGTCTTTTGGTTTTTGTTTTCCAGAGGTTTGGTGTTCAGCTCTGGCTTCGGCTTCCTACTCGAACCAAATTGACGAGCCGAACAATCAAAGACAAGCCAGGAGCGAATTGTAGAATCTCAGAAGGTAGACAACAAGCCAATAGCAGCCTAGTTGGCCCAATAATCGCGACATACTCTCGGTCTCCCCTGATTTCATCCCCATCCCCACTGCCAGCCCCATCTCAGCAACTCCCAATCGGCACCCACACTCTCCAAATTCAAACCATAGCTTGCAGGGCAGGCGGGCGGCGGCGGCTCGAGCAGCAGCGCGGGCCACAATTCAAGGGCCAAGCGGTGGCACCTCGAGCAGCGGCACGGGCGGCAATTTGAGGGGAGGTGCGGCAACACCTTGAGGGATGGCGCGAGCAGCAATTGGCGGCGGTGGGAGCAGAGCGAGCGGGAGTGAGTATAAAAGAATGATTATTTTTAGAAAATGGAGGAGAACTTCCTGTCTTTTCATGTCTGTACACAGCATTTACAATATTACATAGTTTCAGTCATATTATTGATGAATCAAGGTAACTAGAAATACAGAAATTATGCATGGCATAGTCTATTATTAAATTTCCATCTGTGAGAGACGAATAGCTCCAACGCAGTGGTCTCTAATTTCCCGCTCGCTACCTAGAAAGATTCCTTTGTTTCACCGTCACGCTGCAGCAGTGCCCAAAACCGCAGCCAATACGTTCGCCTAAAAATAGCTTGCATGCTTGCATAAAAGATGTATTGCAATTTTCAAAGAATAGATCACTACGACACCTCCGAATCGCCTAACATAATGCGGCTACTACCGCAACTAGAATATAGTTCTTCTTTTTTAAATCGAAATTTGATAACCAACTCCCAAACATATGGGATCTAGAGCTGGGAGAGGTTAACCCAATAGCTATATAACTGTTTTGGCATATGGCAATCAAAGAAAATTTTTTAATGGTTTTGTTTGATTTAAAAAGGAATAACGCTTACATTAGACTTTCCTTTCCACTGTAGCCATAAGTACGGGTACGAACAGATCGAATACGGTCAGATACCTATGGATACGAATACGAATAGCTACAGTAAATCTTGGATTTGCAGTTATGGATATCAGATAAGATATGACTGAATATCGACATCATATATATATATATCCAAATCTGAGTATTTGTATACAGATACGGTATGGATAGTAAATCTCTGGATATGGTACATTTCATACAGGATACTGAAGCCCTTCGGCTGGTTGACCAGTCGAAAAATATCCGTACCATTTACACCTGTATCCATGAGTTTTGGATCAGTTCCTGACTGTGCAAGCTACATGTTTCACACATAGGCATAAATCTTTCTGTGCCTGCACTTCGGTTCCAAAGTCAACCCACTGTGATAACCCACCTCAAATGTTGATTTGCTGACTAGCTAGGAGTGTGGCTACGTTGGTGGTAGTTCGTTGTGCTAGTTTAAGTTGCATGGAGCAACTGCGATGAGCTTTAAATGGCATCTATCGATCATATTGCAGGGCGACACAATTTATTATTTCAAAATGAGATGTCACCAAAATTTGACCAAACCGCAGCACACAGTAAGTTTTTTATCTGCCGTGCTTATCGGCAAGGCACATATAAGGGGTCAAATAAAGTACTATTCCCTTCAATCCGAATTGTAAGTCATTTTGTTTTTCTAGAAACATAATTTTGCTACACACTTAAATATACATTATATGTAAATACATAATAAAACTATATATATTAAAAAAAGCTCGGATGACTTACAATTTGAAAATGAGAAAGTATATGGTATGGAGACCAATTTCCAAACCAATGGTCTTGGATCGATTTGGATCAAATCGAAGCATGTCCATCCAGTAAACAAGAGTAGGAACATAGCAAGCCGACCAAATAAAGTCCAATCAAATCCCAAGCCAATGACCCTCAGCCTCAAATGAACCAGATGACAAAGAACCTTGTTTAGAAAACAAGAGCAACAAATCCTGATCCCTACTTTGCTGGACCGCCGGTGCTAGATCCTAATCACTGTTGTTGTTGGTGCTGGAACTATAGCCCTTTTTACATTAATAAAATAAATTTGTAATTCGTTGATTGTGTTTTGACTACAGTGGTTTATATAATCATGGAATTATTATAATAATAATTTTTTTCTCCCGTTGCAACGCACGGGCATATTTGCTACTTTTTATAAATAGCCTCCCGCATGTCAAACGGCGATAGAACCTCTTGTCAATTGACCTATTGGCGACACGTGTCTAATAGCCAACTGAAACTACGGTAATCTTTTCTTTACCAAAAGTTTAAAGTCTGATTCTTCGGCTATGCTCCTTGATTCTTCGGTGGAGTGATTGTATTGGATTCCTAGGAGGGGGCAGGGTCGGGAGTTGATGAGAATTGATTCTCTGCTAATTCCCACCAGAAATAATAGGGAGTAGGGTGAAGCAGATTTTTATGCTCCCAGCTCCTGGTGTAAATGGACAAGTGATTCTCTCCTGATCCCCAGCTGAATCAATTGACATTTTGAACGTTTAGCTGATTAGGAGTGATTTTCTTCGAAATAGCTTAAGCTACTTGGACATTACATCAATGTACGTACCTGCATGTTAGCAATTTAAAGTCGAGTATATGCTGGTCCTATTTAAGCATAGAGCATTACATGTGCACCTGAAGGACTGAGAAAGGGGATTGAATGGGAGGCTAGTCATATTTTCTTTCGATTTCGGTCACTGTCCGAACATCGCCAACGAAATGCTCGCAAATTGAAAACTTTCCAAGATGAGTTCACACAGGCCAACAGGTGACCGGATGCACTAAAAAAACCTCAGAGAACACAGCGGAGAAGGTGCAAAAGCTATACGAGCAAGAACTAGAGCATACCGGTATGAACAAGACAACACGAGTCACTTTGGGAGAGAAAGTGAAAACCTTATCAATCAGTGTCTAAAAAATATGAAATTTTAACCATAAGCTCACAACACCACATGAAAGCTTCCCACCAAATTTCAGCTCCAAAATCAAAAGTTTGGATACTGGAATTGTCTAATATACACACCAGACATGTCCGCTATGATCAAGCTGCAGCTGAATTTTTCAAGAAAAAATCATAGAGGATTCAAATTAACTCCGATCGATCGGAAACTTTGCAGGGATGTTTCTGGAGATGCTGAGAGGATGGGCATATTCAATTTTGTGCTCCGTAGTTATTTAGAATGAGAGAACATTTCACATTTTTGATGATTCGGGGAGTTATTATTGGTAACTATAAGGGAACAATCCAAATCCAAACTATTATAGGTACACCCAAATATGTATCCCCCGCTGAGAGAGTCCAACGATTGTGCACCAAAGATTATGAACCCAGGAATACAACTTCATAAAAATCAATGGCTCATAGTCCTTTCTTCAAGGCTTCAACTCAATCCAAGGGCCACGGTTATTTGGATGATGCCAGGCTTCAACGCACCCCACGCCCTCAGACCCCTGCACTCCCTCTGCGGCCAGGGATCAAATCCCACGCCGCCAGCGCCTCACAAAAAAAAAACCGATACACGAAACAAAGGGAACGCCGGTCGAGGCGGCAGCAGCGGTGGCCAGCGGTAGCCGGCTGGGGTGGCAGCGGCATGCAGGCGGCCTGTCTGCCAGTGGGCCAGCGCCCCGCGCTCGCTGCCCATGGCACGGGAGAAGCAGTAGCTGGTACTTGGCCCTGCTGCACAAACGTGATGTTCAGCTGCGCGTACACCGCCGACAGCACGATGCTCTCCATGGAGGTCATGAACTGGAAGCTCCCGGCCTTGATGCTCTCCACCTCCTTTTTGGCCGCGTCCAGATAGGCCTGCGCCGGTCTACAGCAGTGCCTTGTCCTGAGGCTCTTCTTTCTTCCGCTTCGCCTCAGCCTCAGCACCCGAAGTGTCGTCGTTCTTCACACTGTTTCTCCATAGCGCCGACCACCTCTGTCTCGCCCTCCAAGACCTCCACGTTTTAACATCCCAGATGTTAAAAAGCAGTTAAAATTTTGATCATGAGCATCATGAAGCATAATCATCAAGTATTGTTTCATTAATACATTTATGAAACATCACATATACAACATGGACATGCTCATTGAAACATAAAATGCATTAATGAAACAATACTTGATGATTATGCTTCATGATGCTCATGATCAAAGTTTTAACTGCTTTTTAACATCTTGGATGTTACACACGTCCGTTCGTTGCAGCGAGCTTTGCCTCCATCTCCCTCGCGCGGCTCACGTCCTTCCGCAGCGCCGCGATCTTGGCCCTGGTGGCCTCCATTCCCCAAGCGAACCGCTCAGCCTCGGCGTGCCGCTGGGCATTGATCTCACGGTGCTCCCGCTCGGCCTCGATGTGCACGTGCCCCTATGCAATTACTACACTACCCTTTAACAATTAAAATTAAATAAAGACAATATTTCGCGTAAGCACCCAGAGGCACCGCCAACCACTGTAAAAGAGGTAATAAAAAGTCTACTCTTAAAAGTTGTTATTTCTCTCTTATAGATAAATATATATATTTTTAAATAGACACGTGTTTGTTGCACTGCTTGCATGATAGTTTGCATGATGTTTGCTTGATTGTGCATAAATCTTTCTAATAGACACGTGTCTGCACGTCCACTAGTATACAAAATTAATAGAGATACAGATAGAGAAGAGATTATAAGAGCATCTCCAAGAGACTCTATACCCTTCCTAAATGCTACGAATAGAGAATTTGGTGAAAAACTACACTCCAACAACTTATCTAAATGGTTATCCAAATACAACCATCTTCTATTCCAAATTTTTCGCTAGCCAAAAATAGAAGACGAGAATGACTCTCTAGAGTGTGCATGAGATGTAGAAAAACTATTGAAGAGTGAAAAGATATAAAAAACGATTTTTATGCAAGTGACTCTCCAAATGATGATTTAAAGCATCTCCAAGAGATTAGCCAAAAGAAATATCTAAATTTAGTGATTTAGCTATTCTCTAAAATGATTCTCACCTAAAAAAGATTGACTACTCCAACGGACTATCTAAAAATTGAGACTCCATATTTAAACCTGCCACCTCACCAGATCTTTTGTCTTCGGATGCATCCTGATCACGTAGACCTGGCAGTACGCTGCCTTTTCGGATCATCGCGTAGACCTCGCCGACGTGTGGAACTCAGGTTCAGCAGCAGCCTAGGCATCATCGTGCGCGTCCAGCAGGCCACGCACGGTAGAGGCTTGTCCAAGCCCAGCCATCAAGGCACGCAGGGGACAGGCCGTCGCCTAGCCATCAAGGCGCGCACGCACTACTGGATTCAGGCGCTTTGCCGAGTGCCTGCGGCACTCGGCAAAGCCCTAAATACACTCGGCAAAGGCTTTGCCGAGTGCCGCACTCGGCAAAGAGCAGTCGGCAAAGAACCCGTCGGCAAAGGTTTCTTTGCCGAGTGCCACATATCGGGCACTCGGTAAAGCCATTGCCGAATGTCACCTCAGCACTCGACAAAAAAAAGTCCGACGTCAACTCTGACGGCCTCTTTGCCGAGTGCCACCTCAGCGGCACTCGGCAAAGAATTTTTTCCTTTTTTTTTGAAAATTCTTTGCTGAGTGCCATACTCTTGCACTCGGCAAAGAAATTTTTTCTTTTTTAAAAAAAATCTTTGCCGAGTGCCATGGCTCTGGCACTTGGCAAAGCTGGGAAGTTGGGCCTCTGCTTCCCAGCTTTGCCGAGTGCCATGGTCACGGCACTCGGCAAAGCCCTCTTTGCCGAGTGTGGCACTCGGCAAAGAGGGGAAAAATGCTATTTTTTTGTTTTTGCTTTCCATCAGCACAAACAAAGAAATCACATATATATCAACACACAGCACAGGATATATCACATACACATCCATATTTCATCACATACACATCCATAACCCATCACATACACATCCACCATCCATAATACATCACATACAAATCCATTGTCCATAATCCATCACATACATTCGCATCATCCATGACAATATCCATCACAATATATATATGTCTCTAGTAGTAGTCCAACATAAGGCTAAGTCTAACACAAGTCCATGCAACATGAAAAGAAACAAATAAACGGTACCTACTGCCAGCCTCCCCACCCGGAGTGTGAACTGCCACCTTGAGGAGGGCCAGTTGTCCACCCGGCCTGTGGAGAAGGGCCACCTTGAGGAGTCCGGTTTGAACCCGCCGACTGTTGCTGCACAAAGGAGAAGCGAATTCATGAGTATCTATAGGAGGACCGCACAAGCTAAAGGAATAAACAACCATATATACTCACCGGAGTCCCTACAGGAGGAGGAGGAGCCACAACTGGAGCGAGCAGCGACTGGGGCACGACCACACCTGACAAGGCCTGAAGGCTCGCCATGAAGCTGAACATGTCCTGCAGCCTCTGTGCCTCGGCCGCCCTCTGGGCTTATACAGCCTCCATCTCCAGCCAATGGGCCTCCGCCTGGGCCGCCTGCTGGGCCTCCAACCTCCGCAAGTCGGCCTGCAACATTCCACCCGCAATGTTTAAACAATGCAAAGGCAAGGTAGATGTGTAAAAGCAATGAACGACGAATAAAACAGTACTAATATGGAGTTCCGCCATCTGCTGCTATGAGCTCTGCTGCCGAGAGCGTATGGGGAGGGAGGAGCTCGTGCTCCTTGCTCGAATCTAGGCGAGGTTGGGAACAGAGGCGGAGTCGACTGTGCTGTCCGCCATCTAGTACCGGCCGTGCTGCTTCCGTCCTCCCATCCTCATCAGGAGGTCTGTGTCCAGGGGCTGGGTGGCCGGATCGAAGTCCTCCCCATGGCGCTCGCGGGCCGCCGAGGTGTACTCGCTAAGCTTGCTATGGACGCTCGCGTTGGTGTACGCCTCGGGCCCGTCCGCCGGGTTGTAGGTGACTTCTGGGGCCGTCGCCTTGCCCTTGTCGAGTAAATCGGGCTCATCTCCATCGTTGTCATCATTGTCATCGCCTAACTGTAATCGCTCAAGCATTTGTAAGTCCTTAGCATTTTGCACCTCTTCTCCGTCGTCCTCATCTCCGTCGTCCTCATCTCCATCGGCTTGATCAATGTCATTGTCTACTTCCATGCCCATAAGCGAAAACATGTCTATGTCAAACCTCCCTTCTAGCCCCTCTGGTTGATAGAACTCCCATGTGTTTGGGTCAAAGTTGTAATCCTCATCGTTTGGGACAGGCAGTTTACCGTGCAGCGATACCAACTGCACAAGGTACCAACCGATAAGATTGGGGTCTTTTTGGCACGCCCATGGGAGATAATAAACTTGCGTGGCCTGTTGAGCCATAATATAGACATCCTCTCCTTGATAGACAGAATCCTGTCGAATTTCGACTTGTCCAATCTCAGGGGCTGTTCTCGTGACATTAGGATCGAACCAATGGCATTTGAATACGACTTGATTTGGAGCTTTGCGACACTCAAAATTGAGCTCGTATATTTCTTCTACTATGCCATAGTAGTCACACTCATCGGTGCCGGGCGTACGAACTCCGGTATTCGTGGTTTTTCGATTGGGCCGACTCCGCTCGTAGTTTCTTGTGTGAAAGCGATAGCCATTCAAATCATAAACGGTGAATGACTTGACCTTGTAGGCGAAGCCTTTGGCGAGCCCTTTCAACTCAGCATCCATTTCCGCATCCTTGCGGGCCTGCAAGGTGAGGCCGGATAGATCGTTACATTACTCGATCGTAGGAGCAAAGTGGGATGTCAAAGATTGAACGAGGTAAATTGGACGGTACCTTCGTATCGAACCAGGATATGAAATCGGGCACACCATCTTTGATAAGACTATCTTCTTCTTGAGGGGAAGGAGCCCTATTCCCTCTCCAGTATTTATTCAGAAATTCCCTGAAAAAACAAGAGATAAGGGGGTTCGATAGATGGAGGATAGGGACAAGGGCGTATGTAACAAGCTCATTGAGAACTTACTGCACATAAGGCTTCACTTCGTCAAGGTTCAACAACACATACATCATGATAGTGCGCCACTCATCATGCCGCAAGGTCTTGGTGCCCCATGCGCTTGCCTTTCCGAGTTGCCCTTTGAAAAGGCTGAGGTTCGATGAACTCTCGTCCGCGTTGTAACAAGGGGGACGATTGTGCACGCTGGGAAGGCCATCCTTATAGTATGCTGTTGTGAAGTTTGACACCTCCTCCAGAATGAATGCCTCTGCCACAGAAGCCTCAATTTTGGCTTTATTTCTACACTTTTTCCGAAGAATCTTTAGACATCTCTCAATTGTACGTGAGCATCGTACGTGAGAATGTGCTCGAAACTTTTTCAATTTTTTTTCACGGCATACGCATACGATACGGCGACAACTCGACAAGTTTCATGATTTTTGGAATTCGTTCGCATTTTATACAATTAAAAAACCACTCCCACGCAAGTTGGTGGCGTTGTCCCGTGAGCACGTTGATCGAAATTTCGAGACAGTTCTTGGATTTAGCCTAAATTTACACTCAGAAACAAGGATAACATTTTTTGAACGAATGTAATCCATTATTCGATGCACCTGCAGTTCAAACTTACATTTTATGGAAAAATTCAACAAAACAAAATAAACTATAGAAATATGCCAAAAGACAATGAAAATGTCCAAAATTTAAACATGTTGTTTGTGGTAGTGTACTAAAGCTTCAAAAAAATTGGTGGCAAAAAACAAAAAAAAAATATTTTGCCGAGTGCCAAGTTTTGGCACTCGGCAAAATAAATTCTTTGCCGAGTGCCACACGGGGGGCACTCGGCAAAAAGGACGCCGCTGGATGCCGTTAAGCCCCTACCAATCTTTGCCGACAAGACAGCCTTTGCCAAGTGCAGGTCTTTGCCGAGTGCCAGGCACTCGGCAAAGGCCTCTTTACCGAGTGTCATATTTTGCCGAGTGCCCGAAATTTGGCACTTGGCAAAGATTTTTGCACTCGGCAAATCACGTGTTTCCCGTAGTGACGCAGGGGGGCGGCCATTGCGCGACATGCAGCCGGCGGCACGGCTTGACAGTGAATCGCGGCAGCCTGCTGGTGGCTGCCCCAGCCGCCCATCAAGGCACGCAGGGGGCGGCCAGTGTGACATCTAGCTGGCCGCACAGCTTGACGGGGAATCGCGGCAGCAGCGCGCGGAAAGCACTCGCTTGGCTCGGGAAAGGACCGATGGCGAGAGTCTTGGGCTGTCCATGTATGCAGACCAGAATTTCACCGATAGCTAGCTAGTAAATTTAGAGAGCCATCCACAGAATCTGTTGGAGATGGTTTTTACTTAATAATAGCCATATTTACATTCACAAAACAATTTCTCTAGTCTCTTGGAGATGCTCTTAGATAGTGAAATTTGGAAAGGCTCTTGGAGATGATCTAACACAAATTGTATACAATTATATTGGTAATAATCAAATGCACTCTCCAACTAATCATAGAGATTTATTTATTGCATATTATACATAACTCGACCGGAGTACGCATAGCCAATCTCGTAATTGACCCACTAATGCAACCAGAGTCGTCGCACTCTCACGAGCTTAGGTGGTCCGGTGCACCTGCAGTGCACTGCAATCAGGAACCCATCGTCTTTCAGTTTCAGTGATAATAAATTAAACCACGGGCCTCAGCTAGAGCTGGAGACGTTCCCGCGGAGCTTGTAGTGGTTGACGATCATGGCAGAGAGCGACGGTGTGGGGCTGCAGAGGCCGCTGTTAAGACGACGATCCCAATGTCCCCGGGGCGGACGCCAGTCTTGGCCAGCCCCTGGTCGACGGCGCCGAACATGACAGCCTCCGCCTCGCTGCGGGCCTCCGCCATGCACGAGTTGGGCGGCGAGCTGATCATGGCCTTGGGCAAGTTGGTTCCCTGCCCCAGTCCCGAGCGCTCCAGGATCTTCCGCTGGAAAGCCAGACTGTCGTCGGAGAACGTTCCGTACCCGGCCAGAAGCCGCATGAACGTCTCCCGGGTCACCGCGTGCTCCACCCCGGGATTCTAGCACGCCAAGTCTAGCAGGTACACTGTAAATAGGAGAAAATGATTTAATTATGCATTTTGTGAGCATTTAGACTTAAAAAAATAATAACTTTGTTAAAATTAAAATCAAATATAGGTCTACATACATGTACATGTATGTACATTCATACCTGCTGCATGGTATTTTTTTGTATTGTGTGATTTAAAATCAAATATCAAATTCAGTTGAATTTGTATTTGAAAACTGGTTTGGAAAAATTAGGAAAAAAAAGAGAAAAGCTCTCTCTCTCCCCTTTCGGCCTGTTGGCCCAGCCGCTCGGCCTCACCCACCCGCAGGCCCGCTCACACTTCCGCTTTTCCCCGCTTTGATGCGGCCCGCCTCACTTCTTTTCCCCGCGGCCCAGCCCAGCGCAAGCCGCGCGGCCCACGCTCTCTCGCTTCTCGCTGACGAGCCGGCCCCACGCGTCAGCGGTACTGTTTTTCTACCCCGGCTCGTCTCCTCCTCGGTTACAACCACCGCCGCCCGGAATCCGCTCCGCCTACGCCTCGCTGCCTTGCCGTGTAGCCCAAGGTTCCCCGGGCCTTAAATACCAGCTGTCCGCATCGTGCCGCTCCCATCCCAAGCTTCGGAGCCACAGCCGCCTCGCCGAGCCACGCCAAGCCCTAGTGCCGCCGCCATCACCGCCGTTGCCGTCGCCGAGCGCTGCTTTCCGTACCGTCTCTGACCGCGAAAGCTACTTGGTGAGTTCGCCTCTCCGTTCTCTCCCTTCCCGTGACTTTTTCGTGGCCAATGATGGCCGGAGTCGTCGGATTGACAAACTCCGACGAGGTCTCGCCATTATTCATGGAGCACCGCCGCGCGCCCCTGTTTTCCCTCCCGATCGAATCTGCTCCGTCCAATCTTGATCCGACGGCCGTTATCTCGCCATACCCCTTCGCCCGGCTATTTTGCAAAAGAGTCCCTAAAGTTTTCTATGTGTTAACCCGCCGTCCCTGCATTTTGCTAAAGAACCCCTGTATTTCTTCGTTATCATGCCCGTCGTCCCTGGTTTGGTTTAAAATCCGATTTTATTAATTTAAATTCTAAAATCAAGTTCCATCTATTTACAGTTTTGCCACTAATCTTGTTTTAGCCATAAAATCTTTGTTTTAACTCCGATTTGGTCCGTTCAAGTTACGTTAGGTTCGTAATTGAGTAATCTACATGTTCATATTACTGTTAAGGATGTCTTTAACTTTTCAACTTTGAGGTTAGATTTAATCTATTATTTTACAAAAGGAAATATTGTTTAATTCATAACTTCTTCGTTTTAGCTCTGATTTTCGTGATCTTCGCGTCTGTGTGTTCGTAGCTAGATGTAGATTCGTTTTACAAACTTTTCCTCTTGATTTCAAGCTGTTGGTGTACTGTTCTAATATATAGTCCTTGTTTGCTTTGCATCATTGCTTCTGGATGCTTGTATGTTGCTGTGTTTATTGAGTATAGACGGTGAGCAATTTGTGGGTGACCAAGAGTACTACTTGGATGAGCAGGATCAGTAGGAACATTTTGTTCAAGGCAAGTATAGCATGGGATCATCCTTGTTTCCTATTCACCATAATACATTTAATTCATGATTGAATGTGTCACCTTGATAGGGATTTCCTAGATCTGGACTTATATCTTGTCACCTATGGGATATGCATTGGGTAGCTTTGCTAGTGCTCAACTAAACCATGATCTTCTAACTTGACTAATGGTATATGCAATAAACATTAAACACATGACTTTTTAGCAACTTAGAAACAGGGGCCTGGAGTGTTTAGCTACTTTCTAAATGCTTCAGATTCCTCTTCCTAAGGACTTATCTGTAAGTGATCATCCGGGATTTACAGTACAGCTGTGAGGGCTACATGGCTCTGGCTTTAGCTCAGTATGAGGACCTTTTTCTAGCTTGTTAGTGGTTACCTTTATTGGCGTAAGAATGGCTTGACGAATCGGGTATATGACAGCCTCTACTCTTATGTGTATAGCCGTGATGGAATTATGCCATTTGACAGGGGTGTCCTATATCTATTTGCCGAGTGAATCTAATGGTCCTAACTTGTTAGACGAACCTTTGAAAGGCTTCACAGTGAACCCTGCCTGCTCACCTTGGAAGTGTTTTGGGAGTAATTAACCCGGGCATATAGGTATCACGACTCACAATGAAAGTGTACAACATTTGCAGAGTGTAAAACTGGTATATCAGCCGTGTTCACGGTCACGAGCGGCCTTGGAACCCTTACAGAATAGATGATCACTAAGAATTATCCGTTTATGCTATTCATTATTCTTGTTTACGTTGATCATGTGTTTACTATGAGATTAAAACAACTTGTTGCTACTCTTATGCTAAAATTGTGACAATTAAAAGCTGAATGTTGTTAAACCTGTGTCAAGCCTTTTGAGCCTCATGAACCCCATGTTACACTTGATGAGTACGACACGTACTTATGCTTGTTTATTTTCATTGTTTGGATAAAAATCCCGGATGGCTAACAGATGGTTATGGTCATGATGATTTTCCTGAGGATTACTAGACTTATGGTCAAACAGTTGACGTCCATGTGATATGGAGCTTCCGCGAGAGATTTTTCTTTATACTTCCGCTACATTTATGTGAAGACTATGTCTTATTATTCGTGAGGTAATAAACACTTGTGATGATACTATTCATAATTTGTTGGCTTATGTGTATGACTGATCTCATTTTATCCTTAAAATCGGGTGTGACATAAACTGAGGCGAGGACGGCAGCGACGACAGCTAGGACAGCGATGGTGAAGGGCAGCTTAGCTTTGAGCGCGGAGCGTGCGGACGCGATGAAGTTGTCAGCGGCAGCAAGGATGGGCGCCAGGAAGAGGTAGAGTGCGTAGGAGACCGCCAGGTGCTGGTAGCACAGCTTGATGCTGCATGTCCGGTGGCCGGCGCTCTGGATTGTGCTGCTACGCTCGTTGGACGCAGTGGTTTCTGACTTGCTGCTCATTTTGGCTGCTCAAATTAGTGGGGGGTCGACCGATTGAGTGACTGAGTTTGAAAGTTGGTGTGGTGTGGCAAGGCAGAGCAGAATTTAAGAAGGTTCTTTCAGAGGGCTGGGTGGCACAAACCGCGTCTATCGTTAGGGCTCCAGCTCCGGCCAAAACAACTCCAGTTATTGCTTCACCTGTGGAGTAGATTCACTTTGGGAGTTGGAGCAATTTTTAAACTGATTGGTAAAACAACTTCTGACCGTCTAAAAGGATGAAATGTCAATAATACCATTTTTTCTTTTTTTAGCCTCCTTTTTTTTTCTATTCTTCTCTCCTACGTTCGACCGTCCGTTCAACTTTTCTGTATTATGTATCTTCTCTGTCCTTATCTAATCTATTCGTTTTGCCTCCGTACGCCGCCGGCCGCTGCGTGCCGCTCCCCGTGTTCAGCGCCCCGACGAGACCGTGCCCATGCCCGCTCTACGTCCACTCCCCCTCGCGCGCTTTGGCTCCGGTGAGGCAGCGCTGGGCACCCCCGCGCTCTAGCCTCCGGCAAAGCCGGTGGCTGTGCGCCCCTACAGTGCCCTGGCGAGTCAGTACCTGCATAGCACCGCCCTCTAGCCTTCGGTGACCTGAAGCCCTAGCCTCGCTACTCTGTCCGACCTCTGTTCACTCCAGTGACCCGGAGCTGGCATGCCTCGCCCATGCATGGAGGTATTTTGGGGCTGGCCAACAAGCAAGGATGAGGGAGCTGCGAGAAGCTTGTTTTTTCGGCTACGAGGGTGTTTGGCATGGCTCCTCCTGAGAGGCTCCTCCGGAGGAGCCAGAGCCATTTTGGAAGAGCCATAATTTGTGGTTTCTCCAAAACAGCTCTGGCTCCTCTGCTTTTTAGTGAAAAATGGCTCCTCCAGAAAAACGTTTGGCAAGGCTCCTCTGGAGGAGCCAGAGCTGGAGCCGGAGAGGAGCCCTGCAAAACAGGCCCGAACGTTCGTCGCCAATGCCTTCTCTCAGCGGATTTTCCATGGCTCCATGGAAGAAGCTGTTTCCTTTTTACCGTTTGGTAAACCAACTGCTCCCGGAGCTGTTCACCACAATGAACTATATACACACAAAATGGGAAACTAGTATGGAAACCTCAGTAATTCATCGACTCAGATGAGGAGGTGATGCCTTCCGTGATGCACCTTGCCTTAAATGGCGTGGGGGCCCTAGGGGAGTCGTCTGCCATAGACAGGTGGGGCAATGGCGCGGGGGAGTCATCCGCCGCCGCTGGGCGGGGCAATGGCGCGACATCGAGGACCCATTCCGACGGGCGGGGCAACAGATCTGTGGCGCTGGTGACCTTTGCTGCTGGGCGGGGGCAGAGGAGCGGCGTTCATGACCCATACCGCTGGGCGGGGCAAAGGAGCAGCATTGGCGACCCCTGCCGCCGGGCACGCGGGGCAAAGACGAGGAGATGAAGGAGCCACTACCGTCACTCAAGAAGATGACTCCATTGACCGCCGGAGTGAAAAGGCCGGCAACGGCGACAAAACCCAAATGCGAGAAGAAGGTATAGCTTATTTCAACTATTAGGGTTAGGGCAGATCAGATTCAACTGTTATGGTTAGTGTGAGATTCAATTGTTAGATTCAACTAAAATTTGATGATAACTAGCTATGACTTGACTGAAATTTGATAGTAACTTAATGTGACTTGACTGAAATTTGATGGTAACTAACTATGACTTAACTGAAATTTGATGATAACTAGCTATGACTTAACTGAAATTTGAAGGTAACTTGAAATGACTTGCCTAAAATTTGATGATAACTAGCTATGACTTCACTAAATTTTGATGATAACTACCTATGATTTGACTGAAATTTGATGATAACTACCTATTACTTTACTAAAATTTGTTGGTAACTTGATATGACTTGACTAAAATTTGATGATAACTAACTATGACTTAACTAAAATTTGATGGTAACTTGATATGACTTGACTGAAATTTCATGATAACTAGCTATGACTTAACTGAAATTTGATTATAACTAGCTATGACTTGACTGAAATTTGATGCTGAACTATATACCGTCAATATGACTTATATTTATTCTTAAAATCAATCTCCAACATAGGTGTAGTGGTTTAAACTAAGTATTTCCACAAGTTTTGGTGATTTTGTGAATACAGGAGGGTTTATCTAGAAAACGGACCAAGTGGGCCATGCTATCTCAATTAATCAAGTTTATCCGCAATGAAACCGAGTCCACCGTCCAAGAAATAATGATGAAGATCCATGAACGAGGAGCCATAGGTGGGGTCGGTCTCAGGGATCTTCCACCGCTTCTAAGGATAAATCTCCACCATGTATTCAAGTCGGTTCAGGATGGAGAGTCGAGATGAAGCCATGCCATGGATTCATGGGCTCATATATGGTGCCAGGTGCCCCCTATAAAAGGACGCCCAGACCCCTTCTAGAAAGGCACCAACCTCCAAAGAGAAGAGCTCCCGGAGAACTAGAGTTATAGCATAGCTTAGCTAAGTTAGATCAAGTAGAGTCGGGCTTCTGCTCGGATTTCGGATCTAGTCATCGGAGGCTTGTTATAGCCCTTGCATCAATTACATTTATCTATCAATGACTTTGATCTTCATCTATATTATGTTCTTAGTCATCATGTTCAAAGTTTGCTTTGAGTATATGCTTAGTATAGTTGAAGTTATCATTATACCTATGCATAGGATCACAAAGCGTTCGGCTCATTGTTCGAACAGGTTTGTAGCTGAACTTGAGATACACAGGTCCGTACCCCCCTTTATATAGGCAAAGGGGGTAGGGTTACAATAAGGGCGATCGACTTAACAGATTGGATTCCTAGTTTGCTACAACAGATCAATTCTATCCTACCATCGGGTGTGATGGTGACAGATATCCTTGATACATGATCTCCAAGTTGATCATCGGTGTGATGGTGATAGATATCCTTGATACATGATCTCCAAGTTGATAAATTTGCGTGGTCTTCATGGGCTTCATCCTTCGATGTCCTCCACCCGACAGGCCAGATATATGGTCGGTCAGGGTACCCAGGCTCATATATCCGACACATCCCAAGCACCACAAAAGCTCAAGATGTCACTAACGTCCCTTCCCTCGTGCCAGAGTGAGAAATCGGAAACAAACACCCATCTTCAACATAAAACATCGAAGCAACAATGACAAACAAACTACAATTAGGATAGGTTCCATGGCAAAGTTTCTATTGAGCCACGAAGGATCGCCATGATGGATAAACTAAGTTTATTACAGCGATCCAAAAGCACCTTTTGTCCAGTCTATTAGGTTCAAACAAAGCAAGATTGCCTAATGCCCACTCATGATTATCAGATAACTGCCTCTTCATATTTTGGTATATGTCAGTGCTACGTCATGCCACGATCCTCAGAATAGTCTACTGTGTGTGTATTGATACATATGGAACCAAATATATGATTGCCACCCTTCCCTCCCTGGTAGTGCTTTAAAAATATACACCATATATGTACTTGTATGTATATAAATCCGGCCGTGTGTTTGCGACACACTGGCGTATCGTCGTTCTAGTGTATTTTATTTTATATGAGAAGCTTCGCTTGAGCTGTGTAACAGTTGTGTGAACGGATCGGATCTCAATATACATTAATTGCAGGCACGTCAACCATTTGTTTTACGTGTACAAAAACAGGCAAAACAGATCGAAAAGAACCATCAGAAAAGATACACAATAGAAGTGAAAGAAAAAAAAGAAAGAAGAGGTACTACTATGTACTTTCTCCGTCCCAAAATAAGTGATATTTTAAATTTGTCCTAAGTCAAACCATTTCAAGTTTGACCAAATCTTACTATTTCTAGTTGGAGGCCTCAATGGAGCCTCTACGTTAATCCTCACCAGATGCGCTAGGAAAAAAGATAAATGCCACAAATTCTCACGTTAATCAGAGATATCCGACTATCAAATCAGGAGACTCTAGCCATACGTGACCATTGGATCTATTTCTTTTGTAGGAAATTACCCACCTATGCCATTATATAGATAAAAATAGCTAAAAAAACTAATTCTTCCGGAGGAAAACAATTCAGTTACATGGAGAAAATCTAGATTGGCCGTACCAAGGAAATCTTGATCGGCTGTACCCAGATTTAGTTGTTTAATAAAATTATATCATACCGGAATATCACAGGTTCGTACGATCACATTCGTGGTTGGTCAATCTATTAGTACAATAATTTGATATAAAAGGTAAATCTATTAACAAAAAATATTAGAGGCAAAGAAGGTAATCCCCAATTAAATACCAGAGGTAATCCGTCAATACCTACAAACAAGATATACGTGTGTGGCGTAACAAATCTTAATTGAAAAGAAAACTACAAATTATATTGTCATCTTATCCTATCTCGCAGGCCTACTAAAAACTGTCGTTCAAGCCCCGCCGCCCGTAGCCACCGCAAAATATCCACCGAACTTCAATCAATCAAGGAAAGTGAATCGAACTTTCAATCCTATACTACTCGTATCTTCCCTCCCAGTCACGTCTTTCTGACGTCTTTGCCGGTTTTTTGGAGTAAAATAGTTGTTCTATTGATTGTCTATCTACTAATCGGCCTCCTATTTTGGCATGGGCATACAGGTTTCATCAACCACTAGGAGCAGCCGAGATCGAAAAGAGATGGCAAGCCACCAGATTATCCTGGTCTCCTGGACGAGCTGAACCCGGCATCCTTTTTCAGCACATGGATGGAGCTCGCTCGAGTGCGATCAACTTGGCCGACAGCGAGGTCTGTATACATGCCTTGCACTCTTTTTTTTTTTGGAACTCTCGCTCATACTACTCTGCAGTGAAGGATATATATAAGCCTTGCAAAATTCTTGCCGATTTGTGTTCTAAAAAAGGATTTAGACGTATGCAGAGCAGGAGAGGCAGGGTTGCCTATTGCCACATCTGCTCTTCAGCAGACAAGGGAGAGAGCACCGATTCTGCATGACAACAAGCAACCAGCAGCAAGGAAGGGTTACATGCGCAAAAGATAGGATGATCGATGGAGCTCACCACTGGGACTACATCCAGCTGGTCAGAGTTGGAGTCATCATGCAAAACTCTCTTTGACAAACATTTAACCTCCAGCTATATACTCCTTTTGTTCCAAATTATGAGTCCCATCTTTTTGAGCTACTACATAGTTTTCTCTATACACGTAAATATACATTATTTTAGATATATTACAAAATTCATGTATCTACAAAAGCAAAAAAGACTTACAGTTTAGAATGGAGGGAGTATTAATTTGTGTGTACAAAGTGTCTGGCCGGTTAACCTATGGCTAACAAAGACAGATTTGTCACTAATAATATTTCTCTAGATATGTATTGTTCTCACCGTGCACTATATATGTGCAGCTGATGATCTAAGGCAAATATTCCCCACTTGAGCATGTTACACAAATACAGATAGGTTAATATTCTATTTATTTGTATATATAGGGGGGAACCACGCAATACAACATCATTTCTAATCGGCACTCCGTTGCCTTCTTAAATAAATTAAAATGGTAGTTAAGAAAATCTGCTAACCAAGTGTCCACTATCTATAAAGTAGTAGATTAATTTTATAAAAAAAATGCACAAGTCGAGTGCTCCATTCTTACTCTTATCTGGGATATGAACAGATGCATCACCAGATGTGCTAGGAAAAAAGATAAATCGTAGAAATTCTCACAATAACAAAAGCCATCTAGACTTTAAATTGGTAGCCTCTAATCATCATAGCCGATAATAGCCATTTGATCTAATGCAATTTATAAAAAAACTATTCACCTCTACCATTATAAAAAATACATAAAGTAACCCTAAGTTTGTATCTAAATTACGCACCACTACCATAACAAAAGATAATTCAAAATAACCCCTACATTTGTGTACAAATTACCCATGTCTGCCATTATGAAAAAATAATTCAAAATGATCCCCTAAGTTTGCATCAAAACTACCCACCATTGTCATTATGAAACATAATTCAAAATAACCCCATATCATTGCATGTAAATTACCCTGCTATCATTATGAAAGATACATTAAAATAATCCTCTAACTTTGTATCTAAATTACCCCATCTACCAATATGAAAGAAAATTTAAAATACCCCCTAATGATTTTATAAATTATCCACATTTGTCATTATGAAAGATAATGCAAAGTAACCTCCTAAGTTTGTATTCAACCTACCCATACAGTTGTGAAAGATAATATAAAGTATTACCTTTATATATGTATCTACCTCAACCACGATAAAAAAATGCATGGGTTATTATTTTCAATATGTTTATACATTTTGACTGAAATGTCATGTCACAACAATATTAGTACTTTGATCAACAAGCTCCTAGGTGTTTTTTCATGGGTTGTCTCCATTTTATTGATCATGGATTGATGCCATTGGTAATCTAGTTCAACATCGTATCGATGAATGACACAGGTTCCTTTGCACTTGCCAGGTGCATTTTTGCCTCATCAAGTATGCAAGAAGCCTCCTAGTTGGTGCTCATATCCATCAAGAGAATGTCTAGAGAGCGAAATTGCACCTTCTCCCATTGATGTTTGCTATCGACCTACAGAGACATCTCACATGAAGGGGTAATGAAGCGGATGGCATTGACCTAGGTGCCTAAAGTTGAAGGTGTGCCCAGCCCCTCGCCCGCAAGGGTTGAAGATGGCGTCCACCCTCCCATGGATGAAGATTTGTTGGTGCTCACTAGAGAAGTGGAACCCGATGAGCCTGGTGCTCACTAGAGTGATGGACGAAGATCTAAAGACTCAAGTTGATTAGTGGTTCCCCGAGTTGATTCTGGGTCTACTCAAATCTTGCTTCAACCTGATAGGTGGACCTATCGGTACCTGTTAGGTGAGGATGATAGGACTGTTGATGATCAGACCGTCTAGAGTCCACTTCGCCCTCACAGGTGGGCCTGCCATGCTAGCCGGATCCCTCATCTTCTCCACCCGTCACCTTTGTTCCTTAGACCACTAGGTGCTCGATAGCGAAGGCTCCATGGAGGCCATCTTCTTCCTTAGCGTCATGATTCTCCCAGGCCCGACTCATCGTCTTGTCGAAGACAAAATCCCATGAGCTGCTAGGTCATAGAGGCCTGAGTTCTTTGCTAAGGTGATAGGAGATTGTTTGTCCACTGTCAATGTGGGCGCATGAGCCTCTTCTCTAATGATCTTGTGTAGGAGCCAACTAAGCCATACCCATACTCTTTGGCACGTAGTTGTGGCCGCAGTGATGTACTCTGCCTCACAGGTTGAAATGGCAACCACCTTGTACATGTGCGATTGCTTGGAGTTACTGGATGATCCAAGCAGGTAGAGCACGCTGAAAATGCTCCACCACCCATCGATGTCACCTGCCATGTCATTGTCGTTGTAGCCCTCTAGTTTGAGCGATGATCCACCACCCTTTGGAATGCCATGTTGTAGGGCTAGAAGTCCGGACAATGTACCATAGTAGATGGTCGATCGTTGCGAAGTGATCTTCGCGCGGATCCTCCATGAACCCATTCACATACCCCACGACGAGGCCGATGTTAGGCTAGGTGCGAGTCAGGTGCTGCAGTGCGTCAACAACGCTTGTGATAGTGTGTTATGTTCACCTTCTCTACAATGTTGGACAGTGGACAACTTCTTCCTCTCCTTCATTGGTGTTTTACATGACTGGCAGTAGGCCATGCTGGTTCACTGCAGCTGCTTCCACGCATAGGTGATCTAGCATAGTACTACGCCATCCTTCCGTTGCTCCACCTCAATTCCAAGGTAATAAGGGAACACTCCAATATCACCCATACAAAGCATGTTCTTCATCTCCTTGAAATTCTCGATGTCCTGTGGTTTGGAAAAGGTCATGATCAAGTCATCCACATATACTCCAACGACCAAAGTCCCCTTCTCTACGCATTGAGTGTTCAAATTATGCTTGGTGGCGCACTTGGCAAAGGCAAGGGACACCAGGGTATTCTTGAGCTTGATGTTCCAGGCCCAGGGTGCATGCCTTAGCATATAGATGGCTTTGCACAGCTTCAGCACCTTGTGTTCCTTCGCCGTAATGACGAAGCTAGGTGGCTGCTTCTCATGGACCACCTTGTGAGCTCCCCATTCAGGATGGGAGACTTAACATCCATGTGGTGGATGCTCTAGTCCTTCGACGCTGCCAGCAGGAGGCATACAGATTCCATCAGAGCCACCAGTGCGAATGCATCCTCAAAGTCGACGCCCTCCTTCTACATGAAGCCTCTTACGGCGAACCAAGCTTTGTGCCTGACGATGTTGCAATGCTTGTCAATCTTCACCTTGTACACCCACTTCAACGCAATTGGCCTACACCCACTCAGAGGGTCAACAAGCTCCTAGGTGTTTCTTTCCTAGATTGTCTCCATCATGTCAATCATGGATTGATGCCATTGCTGATCTGGTTTAGCATCGCAAATGACGGTGGTTCCTTTGCATTTGCCAGGTGCAGTTCCTCATCAAGCATGCTAGCTGTTGAAAGGTCCTTGTGTGGTTTTGGTAATTGAGTGACAACCTAGGTGGACTAATTGTGTTTATGTGAGATACACAGGTGATTAGTCCATAGGTACATGTGTGTGAGCAACATATGCCATGAAGGTGAAAATGGCTTGGAGATGTTGCAAAGCTCACACATGTGATGATGAAGGAGCTCATTGCACATGAGACATGACATTGAGTCATGTGATCAAAGGTGCAGAAGATCAAGACATGACTTGGCTTCGATGGACCGGTTGCAAGCGTGAAGGGCAAGTTGGAGGCTTTGGAGCGATGGACCGCGTGGCGGTGAAGCTTGAGCAAGACTTGGCGCCGATGGACGAAGGCAACGGTGAAAAGCAAGTGAAGTCAAGATCGATGAACCAATATGATCACGTGATGATATGAAGTGGATCATATCATTGTTGATCATGTTGGTGCATGTGTTGCATCGACATTGGAGGAGATGGAATGGAATGCGCAAGGCAAAGGTATAACCTAGGGCATTTCATTTCACCGGTCATAGGTGTGTAGAGAAGTTTATGACCGGGTTTAGGAAAGATGGCCGTACTATCAAGAGGGGCAAACTTGTTTGCATATTGGTCATCTAGTGCCACTCGAGTGATCTAACTTTGCATCGTCGCTAGGATCGAGTGGCGTGGTAAGTTGAGTGGCTAACACCCTTAAAAATGTTTGTGAAAATATACTAACACATGTGCACAAGGTGATACACTTGGTGGTTGGCACATTTGAGCAAGGGTGAAGAAGTTAGAGTTGAAAAGGAGTTAGTCACGCTGGTTACAGAGTGACCGGACGCGTCCGGTATGGTGACCGGACACGTCCGGTATTTGGCGACGTACTCAGCGAACGGACAGCGTCCGGTCGCCACACCAGGACGCATCCGGTGTGAATCCGAAAACACAGTGTTCGGCAGTACAGTCGATCGGACACTGGCAGCGTCCGATCCTGGTGTGACCGGATGCAGTCCGGTCGTCCATGGGTGCTTACTGTACTCGACCGGACGCTGAGGCTCAGCGTCCAGGTCAGTTTCTAACAGACGCGTCCGGTCGGCCCTGGAGGCTTACTGGACTCGACCGGACTCAGCGGCTGAGCGTCCGGTCATTTCGGACTGTGCGTCCGGTCATCTTGTCAGAGAGCCGTTGGAGGCAACGGTAGGACACGTGGCAGTCTGGCAGCTACCGGACACGTCTGGTATAGCGACCGGACACGTCCGGTATTCACGATCGGTGCGTCCGGTGCAGCGTCGGTGCTGCGTCCGGTCGACCCAAAAACGCCCAGTGAAGGGGTAACGGCTAGTTTAGCCCATGGGGCTATAAATAGAAGTGGCCTTCGGCCATGGCTAGTGCTGAGCACCTTGGGGGACTTTGTGTCCACGCTTGAGAGTGCTTAGGAGGCCCTCCATCTCACACATACTTGATAGTGATCATCCGATTGTGTGAGCGAGCGATTCTAGTGCGATTGCATTGTGAGGTTGCATCTAGTGGCACTAGGTGATCGAGTTGCAAGCCGGTGGTGCTTGTTACTCTTGGAGGTTGCCACCTCCTAGACGGCTTGGTGGTGGTCTCCGTCGAAGCCCGTAAGAAGCTTGTGCGGCGCTCCGGAGAAGTGCTTTGTGAGGGGCATTGTGCTCGCCCCGCGGGAGCCGCGAAGAGCAACTTTAGTAAAGCGTGTCATTGAGTTACCCTCACTTCTGGGGTAGGTTCTTGCGGTGCCCGACGTGCGGGCTTGGTGGGTGATGCCAATTAGCCGCCGAACCACCAAGTGAGCGGTCGACACAACGGGGACTAGCGTGTTGGCAAACACGTGAACCTTGGGAGAAAAATCATCGTGTCAACCTTGTTCTTCCCATTGGTTTGCATCCCCGTTACACAAGCTTGCGATTACTTTCATATACATTGAGCTTGTGTTGTTGCTTTTGTAATTAGTTAGCTTGTGTAGCTTGCTAGTTACCTTCTTGCTTGTGTAGCATAGAAGTAGCTCCCTTGCGTGGCTAATTTGGTTTGTGTAACCTTGTTAGTCATATTGCTTAGTGTGTGTAGCTAAGTATTTGCGCTCTCTAATTTGGCATTGGTTACCTTGTTATTGAGCATTGCTAGTGAGCATTAGGTGGCTTTGTGCTTTTGCTTACTAGCATGTGTAGGAGCTCCCTTGTTGCTTAAAGTACTAGTGGCATAGGTTTGTGTGACCTTGCTCCTAGAATTGGTTAGGTGAGCTCTAGCTAGCCCGGCACCTTTGTTGCATAATTAGTATCTTTGGAAGGTGTTAGAGAACATAGATAGAGAGGTGTAGTCTTGGCTAGACCGATAGTTATAATTCTGCACTTGTTTCGGTTAGCCGACGCAATTAATTTTAGAAAGGACTATTCACCCCCCTCTAGTCCACCATCTCGACCCTACAGCTGTCTCCCAGTTGGTGCTCGTATCCCTTAGGAGATTGTCCAGAGAGCGAAATTGCACCCGTTACCCTTGATGTTTGTTGTCAACATATGGAGACACGTCCAATGGAGGGGTAACGAAGTGGATAGGGTCAACCTTGGCGCTTGAAGTTGAAGGTGTGCCCATCCTCTCGGTCGCAAGGGTTGAAGATGGCGTCAGATTTCCCGTGGACATGGATCCATTGGTGCTCACCAGAGCGGCAAAACCCGGTGAACCTAGTGCCCTTAGATCCAAAGACTCGAGTTGATCGGTAGGCCCCTAGGTTCCTATTAGGTGCAGATGATCGACCACCCAGATCCTACTTCACCCGGATAGGTGAACCCGCCAGTACCTATTAGGTGAGGACGATAGGACCCGCTGATCGATGATCAGACCATCCAGAGTCCACTTCGCCCTGGTAGGTGGGCCCGCCATGCCAGCTAGATCCGTCATCTTCTCCACACGCCACTATTTCTTGGACCACCAGGTGCGCAACGGTGAAGGCTCCGTGTAGGCCATCTTCTTCCCTAGTGCTAGGATTTTCCCTAGCCTGACTTACCTTCTTGTCGAAGATGACATCCCACGAGATGCGTACATGCTTCCCACGTGGATCGAATTGAATAAGCAGTATGCCTTTCCCCCTGGTTCATATCCCAGGAACACAATTGAGGTGCTCCTGTCTTCCAGCTTGAAGAGGTGCGGTATCGTCTCCTTGACGTGCCTGATGTAGCAGAAGGTGCCGAAGAACAAGACATCTGGCTTCCCCTCGTACCATGCCTAGAATGGCAAAATCCCTGTCAGGCTCTTCATCGGTGATCGATTGAGGGCAAACACCTCCGTGTTCACCGCTTCTCCACAAAATGCCGCCGGCATCTTCTTTGCCTTCATCATGCAATGCAACATGCCGATAATGTTTTGATTCCGCCGCTCCACCACGCCATTCTATTATGACATGTACAATGTCATCCACGAGCAGAAGGAAGTAGTGCTTCCCCATTGTGCGTCGCCAGTGTGATTGGTCCGCACATATCATCATGGACCAGATCAAGTGGGTCATTGGCGCAGTAGGTCACATAGCTCGCTGATGTGCTCAACCAGCGATAGGCCACGCACCATGTTGTGGCATGTCATACTCGCGAGGGCATCCAAGCTCAGGTGCCCGAATCGTGCATGCTAGAGCCATGCGTTCTCCCCCTTCAGTGTTGCAAGGCACACCGATGCGCATATCAAGAAGGTACTGATGATTCTTCGCTCAGGACCTTACAGCCTCGCTCGTCAAGTTGGATGATGGTGACGATTTTAGAGAGCAGCCGCAGGATGAAGTAGACGCCCGTCACGGCCCGATGTTCACCGTTCTGGAACTTGAACAACACCGTGCCACCCCATATCCCCACTCGCATCCTATCTCTAAACTTCACAGACCCGACCCGACAATGTTCTTGTCGAGATCGGCGAACTCTTCCAGGTCATAGGTGATGTGGTTGCTTGCCCGGGAGGTACCACAATTTCCTCTCAACGCGGCCTAGGCATGCATCTCATCGAGGAGCCGCTGTGCCTGCGGAGGTTCCTCTGCAGTGTCGTTTAGCGCACAGACTTGCGCCATCAATAGCGCGGGCTCGTCGTTTGTCCTCACCTTGCGCAAGGCAGGCCTGTTCCGGCTGCTTGGGATTCTTGCTAACAAATGGGTATAATAAATTAGAAACGGTATGGATCTTTAACGGCCTGTTTAGTCTGCAGAATAGAAGGATGTGGAATGATCCGATGAAAAATCCAAACCTAGCGCTGGCATTTGGTGGTTTGCGTCACATGTTGGACCGGTCTGTCATCCATACGGTGTAATCGCAGGTCAGTTAATGGAATCAACCCATTGTCTGGAAAATCAACGGACGACTCGATGCGGAATGGACGCATGCTGCATGGGTCCGTCCGTGGAACCAAACACGCTGTAAAGGTGCCACTAATTTTTTCAGGATTAGGTGTTTTCTTAGTCGTCCCTGGAGATGCATTCAGAAGAGATTCCGTGGAAATCTATTTCTCGGGGACGGTTAGAAATAAAGGCCATTTACGGAACGAAATAGTAATGTAAATCTGTTTTGAGAGGTACGGTTGATATATTACCGGAAGGCTCATAAAAATGGTTGTTAACCCCTCCCCCTCCCTCCTCCCTACACGCGACAACTAATTAGCTAAGGAAGAGGTGTAATAATATAAGTATGTACGCTATATGTTGTACAAGAAAAGGAAAATAAAAGAACTAAGTTAATTAAGATCCAATGGCTTAAGCTAGGAGTTTGAAATTAAATAGTCTGTAAACATAATTTCAGAAAATCTCATTCGGTGACAGATGAGAGGGCCGGGGTGGATGATGAGCGAGAGTACTAACCCGCCAGCCTGCACGAATGCAATGAAGGTGATATACCAGAAATCTTTCGTCTCGAGCTTGGACACAAAGCCGCCGAGGAGGACCACCGTCGCCCACAGAACCACCAGGGCGCCGCTGCCTTTTAGCCCCATCAGGACGTACGTCCGGAGCACCGCGTATCTGTTGATGAACTTCACCTCCGGCCGCCGGGCGAGCTCCTCTCTCGAGCAAGCATCCACATCATCCTCCACCTCCACGTCGTCATGGTCGTGGAGGAGCTGCTGCAGGCTTCCATCATGTGCCCCGGCAGCCATTTTGCTCCGCCGCTGCGCCATCAGTGTGGGTGGTGGTGGATATATGGATCCGAGAGAGCAAATTGCAGGCCTTGGCTTCGGAAGTCAATGCAACCCAGCGTGATGAACCCACCTTAAATCTTTGCTTCGCTCCCCTCCTAGCTAGCTAGTTGGTGTGACTGCTGGTTGGTAATAGCACACTAGTTATTTTATAATAACATAAAATAATAAACGAATAGTGGCACTAGTTTGTAAATGAGCTTGAGGAATCGATGAGCTTGAAACGGTATCTATGCCATCAAGTAGGGCTGAACTTATTGTTTGAAAATGAAATGTCATCCGAATTTAAACAAAACGCTGCACACTATATATAATATATCTTTTGTGCGTATGTCCTGCCTTTTCGTCGTGAAGAAGGGTCCATGTATGCATATAAAATAAAATAATGTTCTGGGCCAGCTAGCCTTCTTAGCGGCAAGGCACATATATATATGGGCTAAGAGTCAGTTACTAGCTCTAAGCCAACCTCTCTAATAGTGTTAGCTTTTAGCAACGACTTGTAGTATGATTAAGCTCACATGCCCACATGACACTCACATATTCGTGGAATGTATATATGATCCTAGCTCTTAATCAAGAACTAACTTTTCTCTCTCTTGTATTAAAATATGAAAAAATACTTAGAGCTAGCTTATGAGTCATCTATTGAAGGTGCCCATGCATAGCTTGGTTTATGTAATTAAACAACAAAGCATGAACTAAAATACTTAAAGCTAGCTTATGAGTCACCCATCGTGGGTGCCCATGGTATGGTTGACGTAATTAAACAACAAAGCAAGAACTGGACCGCGCTTTGAAGTTCGAGAGAGAAATGGACACCCCACCCACGCTTCTTTTGTTTATTTCCATCTGCCCGTCTGATAGTATATTTTTTGACTGACGCGGTCGTTTATGGAGTGGAGTCATTATTATTGTATATAGACACGAACCAATTGTAGCATGCACCCTCTATATAAATCTGTTCTCTCGATGAGCGACCTCTTGTCCCAATCGGTTGTACCAGCTCGAGCAAATGTCCCTAAGTGAGTATAAAATGGCTGTTTATTTGTACATAAAACTTTCCTTTCTAATAAAGACTTCCCTTTCTGCAGCGGCGCCATGAGTTCAGATCAGTTCCAGACTGCGCATGCACATGCCTGCAGATTGGTGGTCTTCGGTTCCCAAAGTCAATCCACCGTGATAAGAAAACCTTAAATTTTGATTTGCTAACTATCCTAGGAGTGGTTCACTACGTGAAAAACGGTTTGTAGCAATGAAACGAATTTTTTGTAGGGACGGCTGGTGATGGAGCCGCCCCTACAGTGGCGTGCTCGGGAGCCCAGACACTGGCCGTCCCTACAAATGGAACAGCATGGGCCTGCTGGTGATACGAGCCACCCCTACAAATGGGTCTGATTTGTAGGGGCGGCTCTATCACCAGCCGCTCCTGGCGTTGCTATTTGTAGGGGCGGCTGGTGATTCAGCCGCCCATACAAATGCCCTCGTATAAATACCTCCGATT
This sequence comes from Miscanthus floridulus, assembly GCF_019320115.1. Taxonomy (NCBI): domain Eukaryota; kingdom Viridiplantae; phylum Streptophyta; class Magnoliopsida; order Poales; family Poaceae; genus Miscanthus; species Miscanthus floridulus. Next base: position 101,363,772 of record NC_089588.1, on the reverse strand, counting down.
TGTAGGGCGGCTCAATCACCAGCTGCCTCTACAAATGACCCACATATAAAGCAAACTGCAGCACCTTCTTCCTCCTCAGGTTACTCACTCCAACCCGTGAAAGAAAGGTGGGGAGGCCTTGGGCACCTCCTAAAAATTGCTCTACTAAGTGGGGAAGGTTTTGGTCTCAAATCCTTTGGTGGAGAGGTTGTATAAGGTAAGAAAATGCTATTCCACACTTTTTTTGAAGTTTTAATGGTTGGTTAGTGAGTAATTAGAGTTTTGTTTTTCTCTCTCTTCTATGGTGCTTGAGCTACTTATGAAGCAAATTAGACCAAGTTTTGAATGTACTAGGGTAAATTAGGGAGGGGAACAAGATCATACCCTTATTTGGTCCATGTTTCTTGAATTTAGTGAACAATTAGTTAGTTTTATGGATGTTTCATGTGCATGTGGATCTAGATCTAGGGTTTGGTTTTTTTATTAATTTTGTTTTTGTAAATTTATGTTTGATGAAATTGGACTAGGGTTTGTATGAAAGATATTGGGCAAAATATAATTGTTGCTAATTGTTGTCTTTGAAATTGTTTATTGTAATCAACAAATATGTATTTTAATTATTTATGGATAAATGGGCCATTAATTAATTTTCCTCTACCATGGTATGTTTGTATGCTTCATGTAATTATATTAGATTTATATTCATATATATCTGAAGTATATACAATTATTCTCAAGTAATTATTAATTTGATTTATTTTTATATATATCTGAATAAGTAGTCCTTTAATGTTTGTTTTGTTGTTGTTGTAAAAGATAGAGTACAGGAACTCTTGGATGTATGGTTCATTAAGGTTCAAGGCAGGTTTTATGAAGAGGTGGATAAATTTATTGAAGCCGCAAAGAAGCATGCAACGACATTGAAAGAGAATAAGGATACAATTATTTGTCCCTGTAAATATTGCAAGAACCGTATGGCATGGACAGGCGTGACTATCATCAGATCACATTTGATTATGCGAGGATTTGTTGAGGACTACACAGTGTGGATTCATCATGGTGAAACGGTTATTGTTAACGACGAGGATGAGGAGGAATACGACGACGAAACCATAGAATCTCTGTCCCAATATTCAGCAGAGCTTGATGCACGAATGGATTTCGAGTTTGGCAATGAACAAGGTGGTGATGCTGGTGGTTGGGATGGTAACGACGAAGGTGGTGCCAATAATGATGGTGGAGCACGTGTCGGGGATGAAGATGATTTGGAGGACATGATTCGAGCCCTTGGACCAGAGATTTTACTAAATAGCCCGAAAGGTCTATAAAATTTGAAAAGGGTGACAAAAGCATCGAAGGAGACTGTGTATGGTGTTGAAAAGGGCTGTCCGACACATTGGACATTGCTACATTTTGTGCTTGAGCTACTCATCCTGAAGGCTAAGTACGGCTGGTCAGACTGTAGTTTCAATGATCTATTGCATCTCCTATCATGGGTAATGCCACAACCAAACTCAGTTCCCACCAACACATACCAAGCGAAGAAGGTCATAAGTCCATTGACAATGGGGTTGAAAAAATCCATGCATGCCCCAACCACTGTATACTTTTTCGTGGCAAAACGTTCAAGTCACTTGATAAATGTCCCCGGTGTGGGGCCAGCCGGTACAAGAACAATGACCTTTACGGTGGGGACGAAGCCGGTATGGGGAAAAAGAGGAATAAGAAGGGTACAAAAAAGGTGGTACAAGAATCTCAGCCCCCAGAGGACACTCCATTAGGCAACGATGCAAAGCAGAGAAGAATTCCTGCCTTGGTAATGTGGTACCTGACAGTGATCGACCGCTTGAGACGTATCTTCCTAAACCCTAAAGAAGCCGCACTCATGACATGGTGGGATGATGAGCGCAAGGTGGATGATGATAATATTGCACACCCGGCTGATTGTAGTCAGTGGCAAAGGTTCGATGAGAAGCACAAAGAATTCAGCGATGACCCAAGGAATGTACGTTTTGGCTTGAGCACCGATGGAATGAATCCCTACAATGAGAGGATGAGCGACCACATCACTTGGCTAGTGATCTTGACCATGTACAACATCCCAACGTGGTTGTGTCAGAAGAGAAAGTACCTTCTCCTCACTATTCTTATTTCTGGCCCTAAACAACCAGGCATTGATATAGATGTGTTCCTCGAGCCTTTGATGCAAGAAATGGAGAGGCTATGGAGGCATGGGGAGCCAATGTATGATGCGTTCCGAAAGGAGGACTTCATATGTAGAGCAATAATATTTGTTACTACCAATGATTACCCCACGCTGTTTGCTTTGTCTAGACAGATCAAAGGGAAGACGGGATGCTTCGTTTGCTTGGATGGTACTACATGGGTGTACCTGGATGCATCCAAGAAGATAGTTTACCTAAGGAACCGACGCTTCTTAAAGACAAGTCACAAGTACCACAGCAAATTGTTCTTTAGATTTTATGACAACACCCCGGAGATTGAACCCCTCTCCAGAGAGACGTCATAACGGAGAACATGTGTACAGAATGGTGAAAAACATGCGCGTCGTCTATGGAAAGAAGAATCCGGATGGGGCGAACAGAGATAGAAGCACACCTCCAGTCGAAGGCGTACCTTTCAAGAAACAATCGATCTTCTTTCAGTATCTGCCTTATTGGCCAGACTTGGAGGTCCCCCATGCCATTGATGCTATGAACGTGCAGAAGAATGTCTTTGAGAGTCTCATTGCTACCTTGATGGACACAGGCAAGTCAAAGGATGGTCTGAAAGCACAGAAAGACATGGTGCAGCTAAACGTGATGCCACAGCTTCACCCGGTACCTGAGGCTAATGGAAAATACACTCTGCCCGCGGCATGCTTCAACCAAACACCAGACGAGAAGAGAGCTATATGCACTTTCCTGAGGGGGGTCAAAGTCCCGACTGGGTTTTCAGCAAATGTGAAGAAGCTAGTGTCGATGAAGGACTTGTCAATAACACACTACAAGGCTCACGATTGTCATGTGATGCTGAAAGTGTTTCTACCTATTGCAATCAGGGCTATAAAGCCAGAGTTCTTGAAAATGGCCATCACCCGCATGTGCTACTTCTTTTCGAAGATCTCACAGAAGATGATTTGCATGCAAGAGCTGAGTGACCTACATGAATTTGTGGTGGAGACACAAAACCAACTAGAGATGTGTTTACCTCCTACTTTTTTGATATAATGCCACATCTCATGATTCACATGGTTCATCACATACAGGCACTGGGCCCTTGCTACTTGCATGAAATATGGTCCAACGAGCGGTTCATGTCGGTTCTAAGTCGATACGTGCATAATCGAGCATACCCAGAGGGCTCCATGATAGAGGGTTACAGTACTGAAGAAGTCGTCGAGTGCTGTCAAGAGTACCTAAAAGTACAGAAAGGGATTGGTAAACCCGATTCTCGTCACAAGGGTAGGCTGGCTGGGAAGGGCACCAGTGGTAGAAAAGTGTTCATCGACCATGATTACAAAGAGGTGAGTCGGGCGCATTACAGTGTCTTGCAGAGTACACAACTGATGCAACCGTACATTGATGAACACTTGGCTATCATTGTGGCGTAGAGAAATGGCCGTTCAGATGATTGGGTCATGAAACAACACAAGCAACGACTAACTACATGGTTGAAGGACCAAAACATATAGCCTGGAGAAACCATAGACTCTATTACCATCAGTAGGTTGGTGGAGGGGCCATCGAGACAAGTGACATCTTAGAATGCTTATGACATCAATGGGTATACGTACTATACCCACGCAAAGGATAGTAAATATGTGAACCAAAACAGCGGCGTTCGAATAGAGGCTTTCGATGGATTGGGGCGAAAGATCCAATACTTTGGCATCATTGAAGAGATATGAGAACTTGACTATAGAAGGGATATAATGGTGGCCCTGTTTCGATGCCGCTCGATCAAACAACACCAACTGAACAAGATCGGATTGAGAGTCCTGGACCTCGAGAATCTAGGCTACCAAGATGACCCTTGGGTGCTCGCTTTACGTGTCGCACAAGTTTTCTATATGTCTAACCCACAAAGTAACCTCCCCCCGAAGAAGAAGACAAAGCACGTGGTTGCCTCCGGGAAACAACACATTATTGGAGTTGATGGCGTGGACGATGTTGAAGCTTACAATAACTATGATGAGATGCCACTATTCACAGACTTTCCTAAGAAGATCAGTGTTGTGGAAAAGAACCTACCCAAAGACATATTGTCATGGGAACGAAAAAGTGTCAAGGGGAAAGTTGTTACAGCGGGCTAGCTAGTTGTTGAACGTGGAGTGTTTGTGTAAGTGTGTGTTTGTAAGACTTGATATGCGTGTGAGACTATATATTTATGTATGTGTGTAAGACTACATATTTTTGTATATGTGTGAGACTACATTTATGCATGTGTGTGAGACTACCCTTTACAACATCCGGATGAATCTATTTCAACATCCACTCTATTACTACTAAAACTTTATAAAATCACTTAACACTTTATGAAATGAAGAAATGGCCAAAATAAAAGTAGGAGATCTTGACAAGTTATACAACTTTTATATTCATCACCTTTACAGCTGAAATCATTTAGTGGTTGAAAATCAGGTTGAAGCTGTCATTTTCTGAAATTCAAAATTTGAATTATTCAAAATTAGTGACAAAGATAGATGACTAGACTAAAATGATAGAGCATGATTTTAGAAAAAAATTAGAAAAAAAAACCATCACATTTGGAGTTAGTATGAGGGAGAAAAACTAGTTACAAGTTTCAGCCACAGATTAAAAAGAGAAATCACACTTGTTCATCATGAACAGTTGTTATTTTATTTTATTTAATGTCATAAAATTGTAATCGAAGTTTTAAAATTCAAATTTTTTATTTTTTGTTTTCTATATTGTTTTGACTACGACTGTTTTTATATATATTTCTGCATATATAGAATAATACAAAATATTATATTTGTGCATATATACAATTGTTTTTATATTACTTTGTGTTTTTGTGATATAAAAAATACAGAATTAATAATTTAATAAAATAGAAAATATTTGTAGGGGCGGCTGGATCAGGAACCGCCCCTAGAAATCATCCTGAGTATAAATAAAGGGCGCACGGGTGAGAATGGGTTGGGCACTCTCTTCTTCCTCCCGACGCCGTCAGGCTGCCCACTTTTTCCCCCGCGCCCCGCTGGCTCCCGGACCTCTCCCGACGCCTGCGCCCCCTCTCCGCACCCCCGGTCCTCTCCCGACGCCCGCGCCCCCTCTCCGCACCCGTGCGCCCCATCTCCACGGTGGCTAGGGTTTTAGAGCCCCCGGCCGGCGGTGCTAGGGTTTCCGACCTTGAGGTGCCGCGGGCCTGCTCCCCGCCCTCCCAGTGGCCCAGGTGCGGCGGTGTCCAGTGCTCCCTCCCGCGGCACTAGGGTTTGTGAATTGGATGTCTATGTAAAGAGGCTCCCCGTCCTATCGCTCCTCTCCCTCGTGTGCAGCGTCGCTTGCTCGCCCTCTCACCTCGCACGGTAAGCCATGGTGGCTAGGGTTTGAGCGGCACCCCTCTCCTACTCGTGCACCTCCCATCTTCGCTCGCTCCGTCTCCAGATCTCTAATTCGTCTTTCTCGCAGAGCACTGCCATGGGGGCTAGGGTTTGAACGCCACCGGTCGCTGCTCCCTACGTCTCCAAGCCATCAGTTGCGACCCTCGCCGTGCCGCCACCGCCGCCGCTCTTATCCCGGCCAGTTGGCCCGCGTGTGTGGTATATGTTAGTCACAGGCTGGACGCGTCCTCATCTATTTTTGTTGTTAGATAGATCTGCTATATATATGCATGGTGAATGGTGGTGGTTCCTGCAATTACTCGTCTTCCATGATATATAGAGCTTAGAGATTTTGCATTCACTTGAGCAACCTTGCTAGCCGAATTGTCAAGATAGAAGTCGCAAGATTAAAGCTTTCTTCATTGGAAAGAGCAAATTGCTTGCGTTACTATCCCCTCTGAATAGTGTCTATTTATTATTTCCAGCAATACCATTTTCTATCGTTACGTACCTGCCACCTCCCTCTGCCTAACTATCTTGAACAAACTAACTAATTTATGTGTGCCTAGCTATCGATCAATTATTGTAGGCTAGTATATATTAAACAGTCCACAAGCAAGCGTCTATCTTGAACAAAGTATTCCTTTTTGCACTATCATTAGGAACCCCAGTCTGATTCAGTAGGTTTTATTGAGTCGCTCCAAGTGCTGATTTGCTACTGCATTGCGTGATTGCTGGATAAGGTCCTTCCAGTTTGATTCACAACATATGTCCAATACATGTAGGACTGTAGGAGAGCACAAAAAAGGCTTGGTCACTACGGTTCTTTTTTTAAAAAAACAAAAACACCTTAGTCAGACGTCAGTAAACTTTTGGAACTTTTCCTGGAGAAATTTGCAAGCTTTGGCAGCAGGAGATGGTGGGTCCCAGAAATTACGTTAATTGAGTGATTAAGAACTTCTGCCACATATTTGTTATGTTGCCACATATTGATCATGATTAAAAGCAGTGGATCTTGTTTGTGTACAAGCTAGCTGAATGTGACGCTTTCCTGTGCACTTTTACAGATTAATTTCGTGCTCCTGATCAACCAAAGCAAGGTGAGGGTCACCAAGTGATATTCGTTGTGCACCAAGGAGAGGACAAATGTCAGATTGATGTGCTCTGTGTTCATTACTAGAATACTAGTAGTGTAATTCAGTTCTGATTGATGTGCTCTGTGTTCATTACAAGTAGTGGCTGCTGATTTCTGCAAAAATTAAGACTATGCATGCCAATTAATATTTTCTTTAGCAAGTCGTTCTCTTGTCTGTTTGGTGTTTCTGAAACAGCAGTACTTCACTCAGTGTATATATTTCCTAGACATGTTATTTTGGTTGCTGTTGGAGACCTAAAAGTACCATGTGTAAACTAACTAGCCAACCTGATCATTTATGTGCTATTATATAACTTGAGTTGTTATTTAAAGGGCTTGGTCACTGTTTTCTCTCTGCTGATTTCTTTGTTTGTTGATTTCTGCAAAAATTAAGACTATGCATTCTTGTCTGTTTGGTGTTTCTGAAACAGCAATTTTCAGAAACAGAAGCAACTTGAAAGCTTGTATGCTGTTACTTGCTACTAATGCAAGAGACTATTGTGAGCAATATAATTCAATTACTTTAATCTTATGTGCTCACTGTTGTTCCATGTTTGTGAGTTTTTTCTTTTCTAAAGTTGCAACCACCGCTTACTGCATTTGGTGAGGTTTGACTTGATAGAGCGAAGTGCAAGGGCTGCCCTTAAACCAGGCCCATAATCTTAATTTAGGTCTCATCTATATATATAGTCCAAATGGGCCAATGTGGCTTGCCACCATTGAGCACAGTATTCTAGCCCCATCTATTCCTTGTCTCTCTTCCTCCAACAGCAATAGCACATCACCTCCATCTGTTTCCTTGATGCAATAGCAACCTCTCTCTGAATTTTTAGTCTCTGTTCTCTGTCTCCGTTCTCTTCCTCCTGTGTCTCCGTTCTCTTCCTCCTGTTTGCTTTGTCGGTCTCCTGTGTTTCGGGCCTGAGCAAACCGGCACAGCAGAGTGCTCGCCCTTGGTGGGCTGCTCGCCGAGCCAGAGCCCAGCAGCCGAGCACGGCACCAGATCCCTCCGCTCCCAGACAGAGCCGGCGGCCGTGCAGAGCCGCTCGCCTCTTCCTTTCTGTGTTCGTCGGATTTGACTGGTGATTTTTGGAGCCAAGTGCAGCAGCTCGTTCTTACTTGTTTTTGATTGGTCTATGTCTTAGTGCTTGCATCCGTGACCTACTAAAGCAATCAATCATTGATTAATCTTTGTAGTTTTAATTTTCTTCTTGTCATTTGATTTGGTATCTCCGGTTGTGAGTTGAACTCATTTTCGCTGTCTTGTTCATGACGTTTGCAGACCAGCGTTCGAGCTTTATTTCTCTCTGTCGCAGCCAGTGCTAGAGCCGCAGTGCGTGTGCAGTTCCTGCCTACTTCCCTACTACTACTGTCTACTACTTCTACTTCTGTCTTCCCTACTACTTCTGTCTACTACTTCCCTACTACTACTTCTGGTCTTCTGTCTACTACTTCTATGTTTGGCAGCAGCTGCTCTATTTTTTTGGCAACCAGCAGCTGCCTTTTTTTTTGGCAAACTCTCACCTCCTCTCTCCTCTTTTGCTTGCTTTGCTGTGCAGCTACTCTATACTATACTCTGTACTCCTCCTACTACTTCTACTATAAGCTTTTTTTTCTACTTCTACTACTTCCATACTACTACTGTCTACTACTTCTACTTCTGTCTTCCCTACTACTTCTGTCTACTACTTCCCTACTACTACTTCTGGTCTTCTGTCTACTACTTCTATGTTTGGCAGCAGCTGCTCTATTTTTTTTGGCAACTAGCAGCTACCTTTTTTTTGGCAAACTCTCACCTCCTCTCTCCTCTTTTGCTTGCTTTGCTGTGCAGCTACTCTGTACAATACTCTGTACTCCTCGTACTACTTCTACTATAAGCTTTTTTGCTACTTCTACTACTTCCCTACTACTACTGTTTACTACTTCTACTTCTGTCTTCTACCATAAGCTTTTTTGCTACTTCTGCTACTTCTACTACTTCTACTACTTCCCTACTACTACTGTTTACTACTTCTACTTTTGTCTTCTATCAACTACTTCTACTACTTCCCTACTACTACTGTCTACTACTTCTGATTGTCCGATCTGCCTATCAGGTTCGGAATATATTAAGCATATGATGTTCATGTGTGATCGAGCAAAGTCAGTATGGCAGTTGTTGCTTTTTTTGGGAAGCAGCACCTGCTTTTTTTTTTGCAAAATCTCCCCTATCCTCTATTTTTGCCACCTTTCCTATCCTCTATGGTTGGGAAGCAGCTGCTGCTTTTTTACACCTTTTCCTCTCTATGTTTGTTAAGCAGATGTTGCTTTTTTTTGCCAGTTTATGTTCTGATGAAAGATGTTTCATCGGTGTCCAAGTGGTATTCCCATGACCAGTTCAGGCCTGAGAACCAAGTTAAAAAAGTCCCATCACGGGGTTCTAAGGAGGCCGTCACTAGCAATCTCCACCAAATTGCAAAGCAGTATCCAAATGTTGATGCCATCAAATGGTCAAAGGATTGCCCAAAAATATATGAAAGAGGCAAGCCCTTCCTACCAAACCAGGACATCCAGCGCCTACCACTTGGAATGAGAAGGTTCCATGATTGGTACTTGCGTGTTCTCCCAACGAGCATAGACCTCATACAAGCATGCTTCCCCACCGGCACATTTGGAAGCCCAGCCGGGAAAATTGTCTTTGACTTCAATGACATGCAGACATGCTTTCACCTGGGAGCAATGGAGATGAATCTAATTTGCATGTGGTGCCTGTAAGTCCTTGTCCTTCCGATATGATATGAATGTAATCTTTAAATTTTGTTGTAACTAACCCACGTCGTGATTTGTAGAATGCAAGTGCACATTGTCAAACAAATGCCAAGTGTGAAAGCCGGGTATATAGACCCTCAAGCTATAGCCCAAACAAATTTTAATTACCCTAAACAGTGGAAACTGGATGCCAAAGAGCTAGCTGTTGCAAAGACTCTTCGGGAGAAAGAGCACATCCATACGGCGAAACTAAGGGAAGAGTCCCTTAAGGTTGCGGCATACATTGCCCTGGCTTTCAAAACTCTCCAACAACACTCTACTATATGGCTACCATACAACTTCGAGTAAGTTCAACTCTATACTTAAAGGTTTGTTCGATATATTTTATTCGATGCAAAAGAGCTTATCTAGTTCTATGATTAAATCCATGCAGCAACCACTAGATTTGTATAGCCATCGATGTCGGGAGGAGCATGGCATGGGTCTTTGATTCAATAGATAGGGACCCAGTGACATACAAAGACTTCATATGGATTCTCAAGACGTATACATATCGACAATCCTAATTAGCTTATATGTTTGTATACATACTTGTAACGTTCACTTTTGGATACTAACAGGTTGTATTTGCTAAAATAATTCGAATAGGGCATTTAGGTTCTATGTCACTAATCGTCGAGGAAGACATGATCCAGCAAGGAAGGAAAAGCTGGCTATAAAAACACTATGTGCGGTAAGTGTAACTTACTTCTTCAGTACTTCATTACATGACTATCAAAAGCATTACATAACATTTTCATATGCAAAACACACAGTGCCCCAAGCAGAAGCCTGGGAGTGTACATTGTGGATACTATATATGTTCTATGATGAGTAACACCGGTGCCTATAGAAGACACCCCTTAAGGGTAAGTTTGAACCTCTTCACCCGTAGTATAAAAACTTCTTACATGGTATGAAATACTAAACCGAAACTTGTTCTCTTGTAGTGGAAAGAAGAGAAAGGAATGAAAAGAGACCCATACAAGGATGACCAACTCTTAGAACTCGTTGGCGACCTTTGCAACTTCATATTGGACCAGATTGTACACGTCAAAGGCACCTACCATGACCAAGAGTCTGACTTAGGTAGAAATCCTCAGTACCAATACCTTCGTGAGACTGAAAGGCTAGCTCTAGGACGTTGATCACAATGTTTATGGAATTTGTATAGTTAATGATGGATTATATATATTCTTGTGAATTGGACTTGTAATTATAGTTTATATAATACTCTTGTGCTTGTAGTATAAGGGCGAACGTGGTTCGGAACGTTGGTCGCAGGGCGTTCGGCAACGCGAACGCGGTTCGGAACGCTGGTCGCGGGGCGTTCGGCAACGCGAACGCGGTTCGGAATGTTGGTCGCGGGGAGTTCGGCAACGCGAACGCGGTTCGGAATGTTGGTCGCAGGGCGTTCGGCAACGCGAACGCGGTTCGGAACGCTGGTCGCGGGGCGTTCGGCAATGCGAACGCGGTTCGGAATGTTGGTCGCGGGGAGTTCGGCAACGCGAACGACGTTCGGAACGCTGGTCGTGGGGTGTTCGGCAATGCGAACGCGGTTCGGAACGTTGGTCGCTGGGCGTTCGGCAACGCGAACGCTGGATGGAATACGCGGAAACAAACAGTATTCTGGTCGAATTTGAATTGTAAATTTGAATTTTTTTTGGCGGAAAACTTACTGTAGGAGCGGTTCTAAATTGAACTGCCCCTACAAACAGGTATTATAGAGGCGGCTGGTACTATAGCCGCCCCTACAAATCTATTTGTAGGGGCGGCTGGTAACACGAGCCGCCCCTACAAATCGATTTGTAGGGGTGGCCTGGGAACCGCCCCTACAAATGCATGATTTGTAGAGATGGTTGGGTAGGGGCGGCTGGCCAAACCGCCCCTACAAAGGGTTATAAGCCGCCCCTAAAAAGCATTTCTGCAGTCGTGGTTATGTTGCTGGTAGTTCGATGTGCTAGTTTAAGAGTGGTTACCTTAGATTTTTAGTTAGATATATGTTTTATTTGCTGATGCTTTTACGGTTTACCTATGCTCATTAAAGAGTTTCAAATTCCATATATGTGACTAAAGAGGTTGCGGCGTATAGCATTTCCGTAGGGCTGGGCAGTTTTTCAACAAAAACCAAGAACCGAACCTAACCGAAATGTCGGTCTTTCGGTTTTTGTTTTCCAGAGGTTTGGTGTTCAGCTCTGGCTTCGGCTTCCTACTCGAACCAAATTGACGAGCCGAACAATCAAAGACAAGCCAGGAGCGAATTGAAGAATCTCAGAAGGTAGACCACAAGCCAACAGCAGCCTAGTTGGCCCAATAATCGCGACATACTCTCGGTCTCCCCTGACTTCATCCCCATCCCCACTGCCAGCCCCATCTCAGCAACTCCCAATCGGCACCCACACTCTCCAAATTCAAACCATAGCTTGCAGGGCAGGCGGGCGGCGGCGGCTTGAGCAGCAGAGCGGAAATAATAAACGAATAGTGGCACTAGTTTGTAAATGAGCTTGAAACGGTATCTATGCCATCAAGTAGGGCTGAACTTATTGTTTGAAAATGAAATGTCATCAGAATTTAAACAAAACGCTGCACACTATATATAATATATCTTTTGTGCGCATGTCCTGCCTTTTCGTCGTGAAGAAGGGTCCATGTATGCATATAAAACAAAATAATGTTCTGGGCCAGCTAGCCTTCTTAGCGGCAAGGCACATATATATGGGCTAAGAGTCGGTTACTAGCTCTAAGCCAACCTTTTCAATAGTGTTAGCTTTTAGCAACGACATGTAGTATGATTAGGCCCACATACCCACATGACACTCTCACATATTCGTGGAATGTATGTACGATCCTAGCTCTTGATCAAGAGCTAACTTTTCTCTCTCTTGTATTAAAATATGAAAAAATACTTAGAGCTAGCTTATGAGTCACCTATTGAAGGTGCCCATAGCTTGGTTTATGGAATTAAACAACAAAGCATGAACTGAAATACTTAGAGCTAGCTTATGAGTCACCCATCGCGGGTGCCCATGGTATGGTTGACGTAATTAAACAACAAAGCAAGAACTGACCGCGCTTTGAAGTTCGAGCGAGAAATGGACACCCCACCCACCCTTCTTTTGTTTATTTCCACCTGCCCGTCTGATAGTATATTTTTGACTGACGCGGTCGTTTATGGAGTGGAGTCATTATTATTGTATATAGACACGAACCAATTGTAGCATGCACCCTCTATATAAATCTGTTCTCTCGATGAGCGACCTCTTGTCCCAATCGGTTGTACCAGCTCGAGCAAATGTCCCTAAGTGAGTATAAAATGGCTGTTTATTTGTACATAAAACTTTCCTTTCTGATAAAGACTTCCCTTTCTGCAGCGGCGCCATGAGTTCAGATCAGTTCCAGACTGCGCATGCACATGCCTGCAGATTGGTGGTCTTCGGTTCCCAAAGTCAATCCACCGTGATAAGAAAACCTTAAATTTTGATTTGCTAACTACCCTAGGAGTGGTTACGTTGCTGGTAGTTCGATGTGCTAGTTTAAGAGTACATATATGTTTAAGAGTGGTTACCTTAGATTTTTAGTTAGATATATGTTTGATTTGCTGATGCTTTTACGGTTTACCTATGCTCATTAAAGAGTTTCAACTTCCATATATGTCACTAAAGAGGTTGCGGCGTATAGCATTTCAGTAGGGTTGAGCAGGGGCGAAGCTAGTACTAAATTTATGGTGGTGCACAACGTTAACAGCAGTGTAGAAATATGCCTTCTTACAACTGATTTAATGGTCAAAATAAGCTACTTAGTATTAAATAATTTTTCTTGCCTGGTGCCGGTGCACCACCCAAAATCAACGTGGCTTCGCCCCTGGGGTTGGGCAGTTTTTCACCGAAAACCAAGAACCGAACCTAACCGAAATGTCGGTCTTTTGGTTTCTGTTTTCCAGAGGTTTGGTGTTCAGCTCTGGCTTCGGCTTCCTACTCGAACCAAATTGACGAGCCGAACAATCAAAGACAAGCCAGGAGCGAATTGTAGAATCTCGGAAGGCAGACAACAAGCCAATAGCAGCCTAGTTGGCCCAATAATCGCGACATACTCTCGGTCTCCCCTGATTTCATCCCCATCCCCACTGCCAGCCCCATCTCAGCAACTCCCAATCGGCACCCACACTCTCCAAATTCAAACCATAGCTTGCAGGGCAGGCGGGCGGCGGCGGCTCGAGCAGCAGCGCGGGCCACAATTCAAGGGCCAAGCGGTGGCACCTCGAGCAGCGGCACAGGCGGCAACTTGAGGGGAGGTGCGGCAACACCTTGAGGGATGGCGCGAGCAGCAACTGGCGGCGGTGGGAGCAGAGCGAGCGGGAGTGAGTATAAAAGAATGATTATTTTTAGAAAATGGAGGAGAACTTCCTGTCTTTTCATGTCTGTACACAGCATTTACAATATTACATAGTTTCAGTCATATTATTGATGAATCAAGGTAACTAGAAATACAGAAATTATGCATGGCATAGTCTATTATTAAATTTCCATCTGTGAGAGACGAATAGCTCCAACGCAGTGGTCTCTAATTTCCCGCTCGCTACCTAGAAAGATTCCTTTGTTTCACCGTCACGCTGCAGCAGTGCCCAAAACCGCAGCCAATACGTTCGCCTAAAAATAGCTTGCATGCTTGCATAAAAGATGTATTGCAATTTTCAAAGAATAGATCACTACGACACCTCCGAATCGCCTAACATAATGCGGCTACTACCGCAACTAGAATATATTTCTTCTTTTTTAAATCGAAATTTGATAACCAACTCCCAAACATATGGGATCTAGAGCTGGGAGAGGTTAACCCAATAGCTATATAACTGTTTTGGCATATGGCAATCATAGAAAATTTTTTAATGGTTTCGTTTGATTTAAAAAGGAATAACGCTTACATTAGACTTTCCTTTCCACTGTAGCCATAAGTACGGGTACAAACAGATCGAATACGGATACTTATGGATACGAATACGAATAGCTACAGTAAATCTTGGATTTGCAGTTATGGATATCAGATAAGATATGACTGAATATCGACATCATATATATATATCCAAATCTGAGTATTTGTATACAGATACGGTATGGATAGTAAATCTCTGGATATGGTACATTTCATACAGGATACTGAAGCCCTTCGGCTGGTTGACCAGTCGAAAAATATCCGTACCATTTACACCTGTATCCATGAGTTTTGGATCAGTTCCTGACTGTGCAAGCTACATGTTTCACACATAGGCATAAATCTTTCTGTGCCTGCACTTCGGTTCCAAAGTCAACCCACTGTGATAACCCACCTCAAATGTTGATTTGCTGACTAGCTAGGAGTGTGGCTACGTTGGTGGTAGTTCGTTGTGCTAGTTTAAGTTGCATGGAGCAACTGCGATGAGCTTTAAATGGCATCTATCGATCATATTGCAGGGCGACACAATTTATTATTTCAAAATGAGATGTCACCAAAATTTGACCAAACCGCAGCACACAGTAAGTTTTTTATCTGCCGTGCTTATCGGCAAGGCACATATAAGGGGTCAAATAAAGTACTATTCCCTTCAATCCGAATTGTAAGTCATTTTGTTTTTCTAGAAACATAATTTTGCTACACACTTAAATATACATTATATGTAAATACATAATAAAACTATATATATTAAAAAAAGCTCGGATGACTTACAATTTGAAAATGAGAAAGTATATGGTATGGAGACCAATTTCCAAACCAATGGTCTTGGATCGATTTGGATCAAATCGAAGCATGTCCATCCAGTAAACAAGAGTAGGAACATAGCAAGCCGACCAAATAAAGTCCAATCAAATCCCAAGCCAATGACCCTCAGCCTCAAATGAACCAGATGACAAAGAACCTTGTTTAGAAAACAAGAGCAACAAATCCTGATCCCTACTTTGCTGGACCGCCGGTGCTAGATCCTAATCACTGTTGTTGTTGGTGCTGGAACTATAGCCCTTTTTACATTAATAAAATAAATTTGTAATTCGTTGATTGTGTTTTGACTACAGTGGTTTATATAATCATGGAATTATTATAATAATAATTTTTTTCTCCCGTTGCAACGCACGGGCATATTTGCTACTTTTTATAAATAGCCTCCCGCATGTCAAACGGCGATAGAACCTCTTGTCAATTGACCTATTGGCGACACGTGTCTAATAGCCAACTGAAACTACGGTAATCTTTTCTTTACCAAAAGTTTAAAGTCTGATTCTTCGGCTATGCTCCTTGATTCTTCGGTGGAGTGATTGTATTGGATTCCTAGGAGGGGGCAGGGTCGGGAGTTGATGAGAATTGATTCTCTGCTAATTCCCACCAGAAATAATAGGGAGTAGGGTGAAGCAGATTTTTATGCTCCCAGCTCCTGGTGTAAATGGACAAGTGATTCTCTCCTGATCCCCAGCTGAATCAATTGACATTTTGAACGTTTAGCTGATTTGGAGTGATTTTCTTCGAAATAGCTTAAGCTACTTGGACATTACATCAATGTACGTACCTGCATGTTAGCAATTTAAAGTCGAGTATATGCTGGTCCTATTTAAGCATAGAGCATTACATGTGCGCCTGAAGGACTGAGAATGGGGATTGAATGGGAGGCTAGTCATATTTTCTTTCGATTTCGGTCACTGTCCGAACATCGCCAACGAAATGCTCGCAAATTGAAAACTTTCCAAGATGAGTTCACACAGGCCAACAGGTGACCGGATGCACTAAAAAAACCTCAGAGAACACAGCGGAGAAGGTGCAAAAGCTATACGAGCAAGAACTAGAGCATACCGGTATGAACAAGACAACACGAGTCACTTTGGGAGAGAAAGTGAAAACCTTATCAATCGGTGTCTAAAAAATATGAAATTTTAACCACAAGCTCACAACACCACATGAAAGCTTCCCACCAAATTTCAGCTCCAAAATCAAAAGTTTGGATACTGGAATTGTCTAATATACACACCAGACATGTCCGCTATGATCAAGCTGCAGCTGAATTTTTCAAGAAAAAATCATAGAGGATTCAAATTAACTCCGATCGATCGGAAACTTTGCAGGGATGTTTCTGGAGATGCTGAGAGGATGGGCATATTCAATTTTGTGCTCCGTAGTTATTTAGAATGAGAGAACATTTCACATTTTTGATGATTCGGGGAGTTATTATTGGTAACTATAAGGGAACAATCCAAATCCAAACTATTATAGGTACACCCAAATATGTATCCCCCGCTGAGAGAGTCCAACGATTGTGCACCAAAGATTATGAACCCAGGAATACAACTTCATAAAAATCAATGGCTCATAGTCCTTTCTTCAAGGCTTCAACTCAATCCAAGGGCCACGGTTATTTGGATGATGCCAGGCTTCAACGCACCCCACGCCCTCAGACCCCTGCACTCCCTCTGCGGCCAGGGATCAAATCCCACGCCGCCAGCGCCTCACAAAAAAAAACCGATACATGAAACAAAGGGAACGCCGGTCGAGGCGGCAGCAGCGGTGGCCAGCGGTAGCCGGCTGGGGTGGCAGCGGCATGCAGGCGGCCTGTCTGCCAGTGGGCCAGCGCCCCGCGCTCGCTGCCCATGGCACGGGAGAAGCAGTAGCTGGTACTTGGCCCTGCTGCACAAACGTGATGTTCAGCTGCGCGTACACCGCCGACAGCACGATGCTCTCCATGGAGGTCATGAACTGGAAGCTCCCGGCCTTGATGCTCTCCACCTCCTTTTTGGCCGCGTCCAGATAGGCCTGCGCCGGTCTACAGCAGTGCCTTGTCCTGAGGCTCTTCTTTCTTCCGCTTCGCCTCAGCCTCAGCACCCGAAGTGTCGTCGTTCTTCACACTGTTTCTCCATAGCGCCGACCACCTCTGTCTCGCCCTCCAAGACCTCCACGTTTTAACATCCCGGATGTTAAAAAGCAGTTAAAACTTTGATCATGAGCATCATGAAGCATAATCATCAAGTATTGTTTCATTAATACATTTATGAAACATCACATATACAACATGGACATGCTCATTGAAACATAAAATGCATTAATGAAACAATACTTGATGATTATGCTTCATGATGCTCATGATCAAAGTTTTAACTGCTTTTTAACATCTTGGATGTTACACACATCGGCGTTCGTTGCAGCGAGCTTTGCCTCCATCTCCCTCGCGCGGCTCATGTCCTTCCGCAGCGCCGCGATCTTGGCCCTGGTGGCCTCCATTCCCCAAGCGAACCGCTCAGCCTCGGCGTGCCGCTGGGCATTGATCTCACGGTGCTCCCGCTCGGCCTCGATGTGCACGTGCCCCTATGCAATTACTACACTACCCTTTAACAAATAAAATTAAATAAAGACAATATTTCGCGTAAGCACCCAGAGGCACCGCCAACCACTGTAAAAGAGGTAATAAAAAGTCTACTCTTAAAAGTTGTTATTTCTCTCTTATAGATAAATATATATATTTTTAAATAGACACGTGTTTGTTGCACTGCTTGCATGATGTTTGCTTGATTGTGCATAAATCTTTCTAATAGACACGTGTCTGCACGTCCACTAGTATACAAAATTAATAGAGATACAGATAGAGAAGAGATTATAAGAGCATCTCCAAGAGACTCTATACCCTTCCTAAATGCTACGAATAGAGAATTTATTGAAAAACTACACTCCAACAACTTATCTAAATGGTTATCCAAATATAACCATCTTCTATTCCAAATTTTTCGCTACCCAAAAATAGAAGACGAGAATGACTCTCTAGAGTGTGCATGAGATGTAGAAAAACTATTGAAGAGTGAAAAGATATAAAAAACAATTTTTATGCAAGTGACTCTCCAAATGATGATTTAAAGCATCTCCAAGAGATTAGCCAAAAGAAATATCTAAATTTAGTGATTTAGCTATTCTCTAAAATGATTCTCACCTAAAAAAGATTGACTACTCCAACGGACTATCTAAAAATTGAGACTCCATATTTAAACCTGCCACGTCACCAGATCTTTTGTCTTCGGATGCATCCTGATCACGTAGACCTGGCAGTACGCTGCCTCTTCGGATCATCGCGTAGACCTCGCCGACGTGTGGAACTCAGGTTTCAGCAGCAGCCTAGGCATCATCGTGCGCGTCCAGCAGGCCACGCACGGTAGAGGCTTGTCCAAGCCCAGCCATCAAGGCACGCAGGGGACAGGCCGTCGCCTAGCCATCAAGGCGCGCACGCACTACTGGATTCTGGCGCTTTGCCAAGTGCCTGCGGCACTCGGCAAGGCCCTAAATACACTCGGCAAAGGCTTTGCCGAGTGCCGCACTCGGCAAAGAGCAGTCGGCAAAGAACCCGTCGGCAAAGGTTTCTTTGCCGAGTGCCACATATCGGGCACTCGGTAAAGCCTTTGCCGAATGTCACCTAAGCACTCGACAAAAAAAAGTCCGACGTCAACTCTGACGGCCTCTTTGCCGAGTGCCACCTCAGCGGCACTCGGCAAAGAATTTTTTCCTTTTTTTTTTGAAAATTCTTTGCCGAGTGCCATACTCTTGCACTCGGCAAAGAAATTTTTTCTTTTTTAAAAAAAATCTTTGCCGAGTGCCATGGCTCTGGCACTTGGCAAAGCTGGGAAGTTGGGCCTCTGCTTCCCAGCTTTGCCGAGTGCCATGGTCACGGCACTCGGCAAAGCCCTCTTTGCCGAGTGTGGCACTCGGCAAAGAGGGGAAAAATGCTATTTTTTTTGTTTTTGCTTTCCATCAGCACAAACAAAGAAATCACATATATATCAACACACAGCACAGGATATATCACATACACATCCATATTTCATCACATACACATCCATAACCCATCACATACACATCCACCATCCATAATACATCACATACAAATCCATTGTCCATAATCCATCACATACATTCGCATCATCCATGACAATATCCATCACAATATATATATGTCTCTAGTAGTAGTCCAACATAAGGCTAAGTCTAACACAAGTCCATACAACATGAAAAGAAACAAATAAACGGTACCTACTGCCAGCCTCCCCACCCGGAGTGTGAACTGCCACCTTGAGGAGGGCCAGTTGTCCACCCGGCCTGTGGAGAAGGGCCACCTTGAGGAGTCCGGTTTGAACCCGCCGACTATTGCTGCACAAAGGAGAAGTGAATTCATGAGTATCTACAGGAGGACCGCACAAGCTAAAGGAATAAACAACCATATATACTCACCGGAGTCCCTACAGGAGGAGGAGGAGCCACAACTGGAGCGAGCAGCGACTGGGGCACGACCACACCTGACAAGGCCTGAAGGCTCGCCATGAAGCTGAACATGTCCTACAGCCTCTGTGCCTCGGCCGCCCTCTGGGCTTATACAGCCTCCATCTCCAGCCAATGGGCCTCCGCCTGGGCCGCCTGCTGGGCCTCCAACCTCCGCAAGTCGGCCTGCAACATTCCACCCGCAATGTTTAAACAATGCAAAGGCAAGGTAGATGTGTAAAAGCAATGAACGACGAATAAAACAGTACTAATCTGGAGTTCCGCCATCTGCTGCCATGAGCTCTGCTGCCGAGAGCGTATGGGGAGGGAGGAGCTCATGCTCCTTGCTCGAATCTCGGCGAGGTTGGGAACAGAGGCGGAGTCGACTGTGCTGTCCGCCATCTAGTACCGGTCGTGCTGCTTCCCTCCTCCCGTCCTCATCAGGAGGTCTGTGTCCAGGGGCTGGGTGGCCGGATCGAAGTCCTTCCCATGGCGCTCGCGGGCCGCCGAGGTGTACTTGCTAAGCTTGCTATGGACGCTCGCGTTGGCGTACGCCTCGGGCCCGTCCGCCGGGTTGTAGGTAACTTCCGGGGCCGTCGCCTTGCCCTTGTCGAGTAAATCGGGCTCATCTCCATCGTTGTCATCATTGTCATCGCCTAACTGTAATCGCTCAAGCATTTGTAAGTCCTTAGCATTTTGCACCTCTTCTCCGTCGTCCTCATCTCCGTCGTCCTCATCTCCATCGTCTTGATCAATGTCATTGTCTACTTCCATGCCCATAAGTGAAAACATGTCTATGTCAAACCTCCCTTCTAGCCCCTCTGGTTGATAGAACTCCCATGTGTTTGGGTCAAAGTTGTAATCCTCATCGTTTGGGACAGGCAGTTTACCGTGCGGCGATACCAACTGCACAAGGTACCAACCGATAAGATTGGGGTCTTTTTGGCACGCCCATGGGAGATAATAAACTTGCGTGGCCTGTTGAGCCACAATATAGACATCCTCTCCTTGATAGACAGAATCCTGTCGAATTTCGACTTGTCCAATCTCAGGGGCTGTTCTCATGACATTAGGATCGAACCAATGGCATTTGAATACGACTTGATTTGGAGCTTTGCGACACTCAAAATTGAGCTCGTATATTTCTTCTACTATGCCATAGTAGTCGCACTCATCGGTGCCGGGCGTACGAACTCCGGTATTCGTGGTTTTTCGATTGGGCCGACTCCGCTCGTAGTTTCTTGTGTGAAAGCGATAGCCATTCACATCATAAACGGTGAATGACTTGACCTTGTAGGCGAAGCCTTTGGCGAGCCCTTTCAACTCAGCATCCATTTCCGCATCCTTGCGGGCCTGCAAGGTGAGGCCGGATAGATCGTTACATTACTCGATCGTAGGAGCAAAGTGGGATGTCAAAGATTGAACGAGGTAAATTGGACG
Organism: Miscanthus floridulus; assembly: GCF_019320115.1. Lineage (NCBI taxonomy): Eukaryota > Viridiplantae > Streptophyta > Magnoliopsida > Poales > Poaceae > Miscanthus > Miscanthus floridulus. Next base: position 101,342,617 of record NC_089588.1, on the reverse strand, counting down.
GTACCTTCGTATCGAACCAGGATATGAAATCGGGCACACCATCTTTGATAAGACTATCTTCTTCTTGAGGGGAAGGAGCCCTATTCCCTCTCCAGTATTTATTCAGAAATTCCCTGAAAAAACAAGAGATAAGGGGGTTCGATAGATGGAGGATAGTGACAAGGGCGTATGTAACAAGCTCATTGAGAACTTACTGCACATAAGGCTTCACTTCGTCAAGGTTCAACAACACATACATCATGATAGTGCGCCACTCATCATGCCGCAAGGTCTTGGTGCCCCATGCGCTTGCCTTTCCGAGTTGCCCTTTGAAAAGGCTGAGGTTCGATGAACTCTCGTCCGCGTTGTAACAAGGGGGACGATTGTGCACGCTGGGAAGGCCATCCTTATAGTATGCTGTTGTGAAGTTTGACACCTCCTCCAGAATGAATGCCTCTGCCACAGAAGCCTCAATTTTGACTTTATTTCTACACTTTTTCTGAAGAATCTTTAGACATCTCTCAATTGTACGTGAGCATCGTACGTGAGAACGTGCTCGAAACTTTTTCAAATTTTTTTACATGGCATACGCATACGATACGGCGACAACTCGACAAGTTTCATGATTTTTGGAATTCGTTCGCATTTTATACAATTAAAAAACCACTCCCACGCAAGTTGGCGGCGTTGTCCCGTGAGCACGTTGATCGAAATTTCGAGACAGTTCTTGGATTTAGCCTAAATTTATACTCAGAAACAAGGATAACATTTTTTGAACGAATGTAATCCATTATTCGATGCACCTGCAGTTCAAACTTACATTTTATGGAAAAATTCAACAAAACAAAATAAACTATAGAAATATGCCAAAAGGCAATGAAAATGTCCCAAATTTAAACATGTTGTTTGTGGTAGTGTACTAAAGCTTCAAAAAAATTGGTGGCAAAAAACCAAAAAAAAATTTATTTTGCCGAGTGCCAAGTTTTGGCACTCGGCAAAATAAATTCTTTGCCCACTGCCACACGGGGGGCACTCGGCAAAAAGGACGCCGCTGGATGCCGTTAAGCCCCTACCAATCTTTGCCGACAAGACAGCCTTTGCCAAGTGCAGGTCTTTGCCGAGTGCCAGGCACTCGGCAAAGGCCTCTTTGCCGAGTGTCATATTTTGCCGAGTGCCCGAAATTTGGCACTCGGCAAAGATTTTTGCACTTGGCAAATCACGTGTTTCCCGTAGTGACGCAGGGGGGCGGCCATTGCGCGACATGCAGCCGGCGGCACGGCTTGACAGTGAATCGCGGCAGCCTGCTGGTGGCTGCCCCAGCCGCCCATCAAGGCACGCAGGGGGCGGCCAGTGCGACATCTAGCTGGCCGCACAGCTTGACAGGGAATCGCGGCAGCAGCGCGCGGAAAGCACTCGCTTGGCTCGGGAAAGGACCCATGGCGAGAGTCTTGGGCTGTCCATGTATGGAGACCAGAATTTCACCGATAGCTAGCTAGTAAATTTAGAGAGCCATCCACAGAATCTGTTGGAGATGGTTTTTACTTAATAATAGCCATATTTACATTCACAAAACAATTTCTCTAGTCTCTTGGAGATGCTCTTAGATAGTGAAATTTGGAAAGGCTCTTGGAGATGATCTAACACAAATTGTATACAATTATATTGGTAATAATCAAATGCACTCTCCAACTAATCATAGAGATTTATTTATTGCATATTATACATAACTCGACCGGAGTACGCATAGCCAATCTCGTAATTGACCCACTAATGCAACCAGAGTCGTCGCACTCTCACGAGCTTAGGTGGTCCGGTGCACCTGCAGTGCAATGCAATCAGGAACCCATCGTCTTTCAGTTTCAGTGATAATAAATTAAACCACGGGCCTCAGCTAGAGCTGGAGACGTTCCCGCGGAGCTTGTAGTGGTTGACGATCATGGCAGAGAGCGACGGTGTGGGGCTGCAGAGGCCGCTGTTAAGACGACGATCCCAATGTCCCCGGGGCGGACGCCAGTCTTGGCCAGCCCCTGGTCGACGGCGCCGAACATGACAGCCTCCGCCTCGCTGCGGGCCTCCGCCATGCACGAGTTGGGCGGCGAGCTGATCATGGCCTTGGGCAAGTTGGTTCCCTGCCCCAGTCCCGAGCGCTCCAGGATCTTCCGCTGGAAAGCCAGACTGTCGTCGGAGAACGTTCCGTACCCGGCCAGAAGCCGCATGAACGTCTCCCGGGTCACCGCGTGCTCCACCCCGGGATTCTAGCACGCCAAGTCTAGCAGGTACACTGTAAATAGGAGAAAATGATTTAATTATGCATTTTATGAGCATTTAGACTTAAAAAAATAATAACTTTGTTAAAATTAAAATCAAATATAGGTCTACATACATGTATGTACATTCATGCTGCTGCATGGTATTTTTTTTGTATCGTGTGATTTAAAATCAAATATCAAATTCAGTTGAATTTGTATTTGAAAACTGGTTTGGAAAAATTAGGAAAAAAAAAGAGAAAAGCTCTCTCTCTCCCCTTTCGGCCTGTTGGCCCAGCCGCTCGGCCTCACCCACCCGCAGGCCCGCTCGCACTTCCGCTTTTCCCCGCTTTGATGCGGCCCGCCTCACTTCTTTTCCCCGCGGCCCAGCCCAGCGCAAGCCGCGCCGCCCACGCTCTCTCGCTTCTCGCTGACGAGCCGGCCCCACGCGTCAGCGGTACTGTTTTTCTACCCCGGCTCGTCTCCTCCTCGGTTACAACCACCGCCGCCCGGAATCCGCTCCGCCTACGCCTCGCCGCCTTGCCGTGTAGCCCAAGGTTCCCCGGGCCTTAAATACAAGCTGTCCGCATCGTGCCGCTCCCATCCCAAGCTTCGGAGCCACAGCCGCCTCGCCGAGCCACGCCAAGCCCTAGTGCCGCCGCCATCACCGCCGCTGCCGTCGCCGAGCGCTGCTTTCCGTACCGTCTCTGACCGCGAAAGCTACTTGGTGAGTTCGCCTCTCCGTTCTCTCCCTTCCCGTGACTTTTTCGTGGCCAATGATGGCCGGAGTCGTCGGATTGACAAACTCCGGCGAGGTCTCGCCATTATTCATGGAGCACCGCCGCGCGCCCCTGTTTTCCCTCCCGATCGAATCTGCTCCGTCCAATCTTGATCCGACGGCCGTTATCTCGCCATACCCCTTCGCCCGGATATTTTGCAAAAGAGTTCCTGAAGTTTTCTATGTGTTAACCCGACGTCCCTGCATTTTGCTAAAGAACCCCTGTATTTCTTCGTTATCATGCCCGTCGTCCCTGGTTTGGTTTAAAATCCGATTTTATTAATTTAAATTCTAAAATCAAGTTCCATCTATTTACAGTTTTGCCACTAATCTTGTTTTAGCCATAAAATCTTTGTTTTAACTCCGATTTGGTCCGTTCAAGTTGCGTTAGGTTCGTAATTGAGTAATCTACATGTTCATATTACTGTTAAGGATGTCTTCAACTTTTCAAATTTGAGGTTAGATTTAATCTATTATTTTACTAAAGGAAATCTTGTTTAATTCGTAACTTCTTCGTTTTAGCTCTGATTTTCGTGATCTTCGCGTCTGTGTGTTCGTAGCTAAATGTAGATTCGTTTTACAAACTTTTCCTCTTGATTTCAAGCTGTTGGTGTACTGTTCTAATATATAGTCATTGTTTGCTTTGCATCATTGCTTCTGGATGCTTGTATGTTGTTGTGTTTATTGAGTATAGACGGTGAGCAATTCGTGGGTGACCAAGAGTACTACTTTGATGAGCAGGATCAGCAGGAACACTTTGTTCAATGTAAGTATAGCATGGGATCATCCTTGTTTCCTATTCACCATAATACATTTAATTCATGATTGAATGTGTCACCTTGATAGGGATTTCCTAGATCTGGACTTATATCTTGTCACCTATGGGATATGCATTGGGTAGCTTTGCTAGTGCTCAACTAAACCATGATCTTCTAACTTGACTAATGGTATATGCAATAAACATTAAAACATGACTTTTTAGCAACTTAGAAACAGGGGCCTGGAGTGTTTAGCTACTTTCTAAATGCTTCAGATTTCTCTCCCTAAGGACTTATCTGTAAGTGATCATCCGGGATTTACAGTACAGCTGTGAGGACTACATGGCTCTAGCTTTAGCTCAGTATGAGGACCTTTTTCTAGCTTGTTAGTGGTTACCTTTATTGGCGTAAGAATGGCTTGACGAATCGGGTATATGACAGCCTCTACTCTTATGTGTATAGCCGTGATGGAATTATGCCATTTGACAGGGGTGTCCTATATCTGTTTGCCGAGTGAATCTAATGGTCCTAACTTGTTAGACGAACCTTTGAAAGGCTTCACAGTGAACCCTGCCTGCTCACCTTGGAAGTGTTTTGGGAGTAATTAACCCGGGCATATAGGTATCACGACTCACAATGAAAGTGTACAACTTTTGCAGAGTGTAAAACTGGTATATCAGCCGTGCTCACGGTCACGAGCGGCCTTGGAACCCTTACGGAATAGATGATCACTAAGAATTATCCGTTTATGCTATTCATTATTCTTGTTTACGTTGATCATGTGTTTACTATGAGATTAAAACAACTTGTTGCTACTCTTATGCTAAATTTGTGATAATTAAAAGCTGAATGTTGTTAAACCTGTGTCAAGCCTTTTGAGCCTCATGAACCCCATGTTACACTTGATGAGTACGACACGTACTTACGCTTGTTTATTTTCATTGTTTGGATAAAAATCCTGGATGGCTAACAGATGGTTATGGTCATGATGATTATCCTGAGGATTACTAGACTTGTGGTCAAACAGTTGACGTCCATGTGATATGGAGCTTCCGCGAGAGATTTTTCTTTATACTTCCGCTACATTTATGTGAAGACTATGTCTTATTATTCGTGAGGTAATAAACACTTGTGATGATACTATTTATAATTTGTCGGCTTATGTGTATGACTGATCTTATTTTATCCTTAAAATCGGGTGTGACATAAACTGAGGCGAGGACGGCAGCGACGACGGCTAGGACAGCGATGGTGAAGGGCAGGTTAGCTTTGAGCGCGGAGCGTGCGGACGCGATGAAGCTGTCAGCGGCAGCAAGGATGGGCGCCAGGAAGAGGTAGAGTGCGTAGGAGACCGCCAGGTGCTGGTAGCACAGCTTGATGCTACATGTCCGGTGGCCGGCGCTCTAGATTGTGCTGCTACGCTAGTTGGACGCAGTGGTTTCTGACTTGCTGCTCATTTTGGCTACTCAAATTAGTGGGGGGTCGACCGATTGAGCGACTGAGTTTGAAAGTTGGTGTGGTGTGGCAAGGCAGAGCAGAATTTAAGAAGGTTCTTTCAGAGGGCTGGGTGGCACAAACCACGTCTATCGTTAGGGCTCCAGCTCCGGCCAAAACAACTCCAGTTATTGCTTCACCTGTGGAGTAGATTCACTTTGGGAGTTGGAGCAATTTTTAAACTGATTGGTAAAACAACTTCTGACCGTCTAAAAGGATGAAATGTCAATAATACCGTTTTTTTTTCTTTTTTCAGCCTCCTTTTTTTCTATTCTTCTCTCCTACGTTCGACCGTCCGTTCAACTTTTCTGTATTATGTATCTTCTCTGTCCTTATCTAATCTATTCGTTTTGCCTCCGTACGCCACCGGCCGCTGCGTGCCGCTCCCCGTGTTCAGCGCCCCGACGAGACCGTGCCCATGCCCGCTCTACGTCCACTCCCCCGCGCGCGCTTTGGCTCCGGTGAGGCAGCGCTGGGCAACCCCGTGCTCTAGCCTCCGGCAAAGCCGGTGGCTGTGCACCCCTACAGTGCCCTGGCGAGAGCCCCCTTCCACGCTCTAGCTCCTGCGAGGCGGCGCTGGGCACTATCAACCTCCGGCGAGTCAGTACCTGCATAGCACCGCCCTCTGGCCTCCGGTGACCTGAAGCCCCAGCCTCACTACTCTGTCCGACCTCTGTTCATTCCAGTGACCCGGAGCTGGCACGCCTCACCCACGCATGGAGGTATTTTGGGGCTGGCCAACAAGCATGGATAAGGGAGCTGCGAGAAGCTTGTTTTTTCGGCTACGAGGGTGTTTGGCATGGCTCCTCCTGAGAGGATCCTCCGGAGGAGCCAGAGCCATTTTGGAAGAGCCATAATTTGTGGTTTCTCCAAAACAGCTCTGGCTCCTCTGCTTTTTATTGAAAAATGGCTCCTCCAGAAAAACGTTTGGCAAGGCTCCTCTGGAGGAGCCAGAGCTAGAGCTAGAGAGGAGCCCTGCAAAATAGGCCCGAACGTTCGTCGCCAATGCCTTCTCTCAGCGGATTTTCCATGGCTCCATGGAAGAAGCTGTTTCCTTTTTACCGTTTGGTAAACCAACTGCTCCCGGAGCTGTTCACCACAATGAACTATATACACACAAAATGGGAAACTAGTATGGAAACCTCAGTAATTCATCGACTCAGATGAGGAGGTGATGCCTTCCGTGATGCACCTTGCCTTAAATGGCGTGGGGGCCCTGGGGGAGTCGTCTGCCATAGACAGGTGGGGCAATGGCGCAGGGGAGTCATCCGCCGCCGCTGGGCGGGGCAATGGCGCGACATCGAGGACCCATTCCGACGGGCGGGGCAACAGATCTGCGGCGCCGGTGACCTTTGCCGCTGGGAGGGGGCAGAGGAGCGGCGTTCATGACCCATACCGCTGGGCGGGGCAAAGGAGCAGCATTGTCGACCCCTGCCGCCGGGCACGCGGGGCAAAGACGAGGAGATGAAGGAGCCACTACCGTCACTCAAGAAGACGACTCCATTGACCGCCGGAGTGAAAAGGCCGGCAACGGCGACAAAACCCAAATGCGAGAAGAAGGTATAGCTTATTTCAACTATTAGGGTTAGGGCAGATCAGATTCAACTGTTATGGTTAGTGTGAGATTCAATTGTTAGATTCAACTAAAATTTGATGATAACTAGCTATGACTTGACTGAAATTTGATAGTAACTTAATGTGACTTGACTGAAATTTGATGGTAACTAACTATGACTTAACTGAAATTTGATGATAACTAGCTATGACTTAACTGAAATTTGAAGGTAACTTGAAATGACTTGCCTAAAATTTGATGATAACTAGCTATGACTTCACTAAATTTTGATGATAACTACCTATGATTTGACTGAAATTTGATGATAACTACCTATTACTTTACTAAAATTTGTTGGTAACTTGATATGACTTGACTAAAATTTGATGATAACTAACTATGACTTAACTAAAATTTGATGGTAACTTGATATGACTTGACTGAAATTTCATGATAACTAGCTATGACTTAACTGAAATTTGATTATTACTAGCTATGACTTGACTGAAATTTGATGCTGAACTATATACCGTCAATATGACTTATATTTATTCTTAAAATCAATCTCCAACATAGGTGTAGTGGTTTAAACTAAGTATTTCCATAAGTTTTGGTGATTTTGTGAATACAGGAGGGTTTATCTAGAAAACGGACCAAGTGGGCCATGCTATCTCAATTAATCAAGTTTATCCGCAATGAAACCGAGTCCACCGTCCAAGAAATAATGATGAAGATCCATGAACGAGGAGCCATAGGTGGGGTCGGTCTCAGGGATCTTCCACCGCTTCTAAGGATCAATCTCCACCATGTATTCAAGTCGGTTCAGGATGGAGAGTCGAGATGAAGCCATGCCATGGATTCATGGGCTCATATATGGTGCCAGGTGCCCCCTATAAAAGGACGCCCGGACCCCTTCTAGAAAGGCACCAACCTCCGAAGAGAAGAGCTCCCGGAGAACTAGAGTTATAGCATAGCTTAGCTAAGTTAGATCAAGTAGAGTCGGGCTTCTGCTCGGATTTCGGATCTAGTCATCGGAGGCTTGTTATAGCCCTTGCATCCATTACATTTATCTATCAATGACTTTGATCTTCATCTATATTATGTTCTTAGTCATCATGTTCAAAGTTTGCTTTGAGTATATGCTTAGTATAGTTGAAGTTATCATTATACCTATGCATAGGATCACAAAGCGTTCGGCTCATTGTTCGAACAGGTTTGTAGCCGAACTTGAGATACACAGGTCCCTACCCCCCTTTATATAGGCAAAGGGGGTAGGGTTACAATAAGGGTGATCGACTTAACAGATTGGATTCCTAGTTTGTTACAACAGATCAATTCTATCCTACTATCGGTGTGATGGTGACAGATATCCTTGATACATGATCTCCAAGTTGATCATCGGTGTGATGGTGATAGATATCCTTGATACATGATCTCCAAGTTGATAAATTTGCGTGGTCTTCGTGGGCTTCATCCTTCGATGTCCTCCACCCGACAGGCCAGATATATGGTCGGTCAGGGTACCCAGGCTCATATATCCGACACATCCCAAGCACCACAAAAGCTCAAGATGTCACTAACGTCCCTTCCCTCGTGCCAGAGTGAGAAATCGGAAACAAACACCCATCTTCAACGTAAAACATCGAAGCAACAATGACAAACAAACTACAATTAGGATAGGTTCCATCGCAAAGTTTCTATTGAGCCACGAAGGATCACCATGATGGATAAACTAAGTTTATTACAGCGATCCAAAAGCACCTTTTGTCCAGTCTATTAGGTTCAAACAAAGCAAGATTGCCTAATGCCCACTCATGATTATCAGATAACTGCCTCTTCATATTTTGGTATATGTCAGTGCTACGTCATGCCACGATCCTCAGAATAGTCTACTGTGTGTGTATTGATACATATGGAACCAAATATATGATTGCCACCCTTCCCTCCCTGGTAGTGCTTTAAAAATATACACCATATATGTACTTGTATGTATATAAATCCGGCCGTGTGTTTGCGACACACTGGCGTATCGTCGTTCTAGTGTATTTTATTTTATATGAGAAGCTTCGCTTGAGCTGTGTAACAGTTGTGTGAACGGATCGGATCTCAATATACATTAATTGCAGGCACGTCAACCATTTGTTTTACGTGTACAAAAACAGGCAAAACAGATCGAAAAGAACCATCAGAAAAGATACACAATAGAAGTGAAAGAAAAAAAAGAAAGAAGAGGTACTACTATGTACTTTCTCCGTCCCAAAATAAGTGATATTTTAAATTTGTCCTAAGTCAAACCATTTCAAGTTTGACCAAATCTTACTATTTCTAGTTGGAGGCCTCAATGGAGCCTCTACGTTAATCCTCACCAGATGCGCTAGGAAAAAAGATAAATGCCACAAATTCTCACGTTAATCAGAGATATCTGACTATCAAATCAGGAGACTCTAGCCATACGTGACCATTGGATCTATTTCTTTTGTAGGAAATTACCCACCTATGCCATTATGTAGATAAAAAATAGCTAAAAAAACTAATTCTTCCGGAGGAAAACAATTCAGTTACATGGAGAAAATCTAGATTGGCCGTACCAAGGAAATCTTGATCGGCTGTACCCAGATTTAGTTGTTTAATAAAATTATATCATACCGGAATATCACAGGTACGTACGATCACATTCGTGGTTGGTCAATCGTCTATTAGTACAATAATTTGATATAAAAGGTAAATCTATTAACAAAAAATATTAGAGGCAAAGAAGGTAATCCCCTATTAAATACCAGAGGTAATCCGTCAATACCTACAAACAAGATATACGTGTGTGGCGTAACAAATCTTAATTGAAAAGAAAACTACAAATTATATTGTCATCTTATCCTATCTCGCAGGCCTACTAAAAACTGTTGTTCAAGCCCCGCCGCCGTAGTCACCGCAAAATATCCACCCAACTTCAATCAATCAAGGAAAGTGAATCGAACTTTCAATCCTATACTACTCGGATCTTCCCTCCCAGTCACGTCTTTCTGACGTCTTGCCGGTTCTTTGGAGTAAAATAGTTGTTCTATTGATTGTCTATCTACTAATCAGCCTCCTATTTTGGCATGGGCATACAGGTTTCATCAACCACTAGGAGCAGCCGAGATCAAAAAGAGATGGCAAGCCACCAGATTATACTTGTCTCCTGGACGAGCTGAACCCGGCATCCTTTTTCAGCACATGGATGGAGCTCGCTCGAGTGCGATCAACTTGGCCGACAGCGAGGTCTGTATACATGCCTTGCACTCTTTTTTTTTTTTTTGAACTCTCGCTCATACTACTCTGCAGTGAAGGATATATACAAGCCTTGCAAAATTCTTGCCGATTTGTGTTCTAAAAATGGATTTAGACGTATGCAGAGCAGGAGAGGCAGGGTTGCCTATTGCCACATCTGCTCTTCAGCAGACAAGGGAGAGAGCACCGATTCTGCATGACAACAAGCAACCAGCAGCAAGGAAGGGTTACATGCGCAAAAGATAGATACTGCCGGATGATCATATCGATGGAGCTCACCACTGGGACTACATCCAGGTCAGAGTTGGAGTCATCATGAAAAACTCTCTTTGACAAACATTTAACCTCCAGCTATATACTCCTTTTGTTCCAAATTATGAGTCCCATCTTTTTGAGCTACATAGTTTTCTCTATACACGTAAATATACATTATTTTAGATATATTACAAAATTCATGTATCTACAAAAGCAAAAAAGATTTACAATTTAGAATGGAGGGAGTATTAATTTGTGTGTACAAAGTGTCTGGCGGGTTAACCTATGGCTAACAAAGACAAATTTGTCACTAATAATATTTCTCTAGATATGTATTGTACTCACCGTGCACTATATATGTGCAGCTGATGATCTAAGGCAAATATTCCCCAATTGAGCATGTTACACAAATACAGATAGGTTAATATTCTATTTATTTGTATATATAGGGGGGAACCACGCAATACAACATCATTTCTAATCTGCACTCCGTTTCTTAAATAAATTAAAATGGTAGTTAAGAAAATCTGGTATGCTAACCAAGTGTCCGCTATCTATAAAGTAGTAGATTAATTTTATCAAAAAAAATATGCACAAGTCGAGTGTTCCTTCTTACTCTTATCTGGGACATGAACGGATGCATCACCAGATGTGCTAGGAAAAAAGATAAATCATAGAAATTCTCACAATAACTAAAGCCATCTAGACTTTAAATTGGTAGACTCTAATCATGGTAGCCGATAATAGCCATTTGATCTAATGCGATTTATAAAAAAATTATTCACCTCTGTCATTATAAAAAATACATAAAGTAACCCTAAGTTTGTATCTAAATTACGCACCACTACCATAACAAAAGATAATTCAAAATAACTCATACATTTGTGTACAAATTAACCATGTCTGCCATTATGAAAAAATAATTCAAAATGATCCCCTAAGTTTGCATCAAAACTACCCACCATTGTCATTATGAAACATAATTCAAAATAACCCCATATCATTGCATGTAAATTACCCAGCAGTCATTATGAAAGATACATTAAAATAATCCTCTAACTTTGTATCTAAATTACCCCATCTACCAATATGAAAGAAAATTTAAAATACCCCCTAATGATTTTATAAATTATCCACCTTTGTCATTATGAAAACAATGCAAAGCAACCTCCTAAGTTTGCATTCAACCTACCCATACAGTTTTGAAAGATAATATAAAGTATTACCTTTATATATGTATCTACCTCAACCACGATAAAAAAATGCATAGGTTATTATTTTCAATATGTTTATACATTTTGATTGAAATGTTATGTCACAACAATATTAGTACTTTGATCTTCACTACCGGAAACGTCAAATTTGCCGAGTATTTTTATGTTTGCCGAGTGTATTCTCTCGGACACTCGGCAAACAAGTTCTTTGCCGAGTGCTGCGCTAAAAACACTCGGCAAAAAAAACACTCGGTAAAGAGGAGGTTTGCCGAGTGTCAAAAAAACACTCGGCAAAGAGGGGGTTTGCCGAGTGTCGTTTGCCGAGTGTAACACTCGGCAAACGCTTTGCCGAGTTTTTTGGGGCTTTGCCGAGTGGCTCGTGTATCCCGTAGTGCTTGAGCACTCTATGATTTATAAAATAATACTACACACAAATAATCCTATGATATAATGATTCACTTAACATAAGGAGAACAATACTACTGGGACCTAGATTATTTTCAATAAATAACAATTTTTTAAAAAAAAAAGTAAGATAAAGAACACTAGAATTTCTACTTAACATTTGAAAAAAGTTGAACAACTTGATTAAGCTAAACTATAGATTTATGGAGTCATAGAAAGGAATGCAACAAGAGTTTCTATATCTTAATATTAGGTTTAAGCTAAATACATATCACACTAGAACAAATTCTAACTAGAGGTCCCCAATAGAGCCTGCATATTAATCCTCACAAGACCCAATAGAAAAACAAAAGATAGACCCAAGATATTCTCACAAAAAAACATCTGACCATAAATTTGGTATAACCTAATCACCATTGATAATAATAACTACAGAATCTATTCTATTTTCTAAATAATTATCCAACTCTGCTGTTGCGTGAAACAATATAAAGTAACCCATGACTCTATATTTATATTACCCATCTATCCTATTAAGAAGCACGATCTAAAGTAGTTCTAAATTGGCATCTAATTACCCATAACCTCCAATATGATCAATAATTTACATAACTCAATTTTTATCGCATTATTAAAAAAATAAATAACCCTCAAATCCACATCTAAATTATCAACATCTTATATTACAAGAAAATCGTTTAGATTAGTGTAGAGCATATATGTTTCTACATTGCCAACCTTTATCACCATTAATATAGTAAGATCAAATTAAAGTAAACAACATGTCGTGCCACCATGCATGACCAATAAATATATAAGTTTTATTTCTCCACAAATATTTCGCTAACAATTCATAAACTAATGATACTAACAAACTGTTTAAAACCATATTAGTAACAATGACATAATTTATAGGTTGTTACTTTAGTGTCACACCTGATTTGAAGGATAAAATGGGATGCATAATTTTATGTGCGCCCAGAGATCAGTCACACACATAAGCCGACAAATTATAAATAGTATCATCACAAGTGTTTTTTACATCACAAATAATAAGACATAGTTTTCACATAAATGTAGCGGAAGTATAAAGAAAAATCTCTCGCGGAAGCTCCATATCACAGGAACGTCAACTGATTGACCACAAGTCTAGTAATCCTCAGGAAAGTCGTTATTACCATAGCCATCTGTTACCCATCTGAGATTTTTATCCAAATAATAAAAATAAACAAGCATAAGTACGTGTCATACTCAACAAGTGTAACATGGGGTTCATGAGGCTCAAAAAGCTTGACACATGTTTAACATCATTCAGCTTTTAGTTGTTACAATTTTAGCATAAGAGTAGCAACAAGTTGTTTCAATCCCAAGGTAAAACATATGATCAATGTAAACATGAGTAATGGATAGCATAAATAGATAATTCTTAGTTATCATCTATTCTGTAAATGTTCCAAGGCTGCTCGTGACCATGAACACGGCTGATATACTAGTTTTACACTCTACAGAGGTTGTACACTTTCACTGTGAGTCATGATACCCATATGCCCGGGTTAATTAATCTAAAAACAATTCTAAGATGAGCAGACAAAGTCCACTATGAAGCCCTTCAAAGGTTTGTCTAGCAAGTCAAGGCCATTAGATTCACTCCGCAAATAGATGTAGAGCCCCCCTTCCCGATGGCACAATGACGCGCAGTCTATACACATGGGGACATAGGCCACACTATACCCAATTCGGCAAGCCATTCTTACGCCAATAAAGGTAACCACTAACAAGCTAGAAAAGGTCCACATACTGAGCTAAAGCCAGAGCCATGTAGCCTTCGTAGCTATACTATAAGTCCCGGATGATCACTTACAAATAGGTCCTTAGGGAGAGGAATCTGAAGCATTTAGAAAGTAGCTAAATACTCCAACCCCCTATTTCCAAGTTGCTAAAAAGTCATGTTTTAATGTTTATTGCATATACCATTAGTCAAGTTACAAGATCATGGTTTAGTTGAGCACTAGCAAAGCTACCCAATGCATATCCCACAGGAGACATGGTATAAGTTCAATTCTAGGGAATCCCTATCAAGGTGACACATGCAACATGAATTAAATGTATTAAAATTGATAGAAAACTAGGATGATCCCATGCTATACTCGCCTTGAACAAAGTGTTCCTGTTGTTCCAGCTCGTCAAAGTAGTACTCTTGATCACCCACAAATTGCTCACCGTCTATACTCGATAATCACAGCAACATACAAGCATCTAGAAATAATCATGGATAGCAAACAAAGGCAATAGATTAGAATAGTACACAAACACAATAAAATCAAGATGAAAAGTTTGTAAAATGAATCTATGTCTCGCTACGAACACACAGACGTGAAAATCATAAAATCAGAGCTAAAATGGAGAAGTTACGAATTAAACAAGATTTCCTTTAATAAAATAATAGATTAAACCTAACCTCAAATTTTAAAAGTTGAAAAAATACTTAACAGTAGTATGAACATGTAGATTACGCATTTATGAACCTAACGCAACTTGAACGGACCAAATCGGAGTTAAAACGAAGATTTTATGGCTAAAACAAGATTAGTGGCAAAACTATAAATAGATAAAACTTAATTTTAGAATTTAAATTAATAAAATCAGATTTTTAACCGAGCTAGGGACTGTGGTCATGATAAATAAGAAGTACAGGGGTTCTTTAGCAAAAGTGCAAGGACGACGGGTTCTATACTAGAAAACTTCAAGGGCGCTTTTGCAAAACGGCCAGCCGAACTGGTATCGGTGATTATTGGCCGCTGGATTAAGGTCTAACGGTGCAGATCAGATGTGAGGGGGAGAGAGACGCCGACGTGGTCGGCGGTGAGCTCTGACGGCGGCGCCATGGCCAGAGGCGGGCGACACAGGTGATATATGGCCTGCGGTCCACGAGGAAACAAACTGAGGGCGCTGGGAGAAAGAGAAGAACAAGATGAACTCGACTAGGCGACTTACAGTGTCGTGGAGCGGATGGAAGTAGCACGCGGCTTCGATTGATTGATCTCGGCGGCAGCTAGGGCTAGCGGCGGTGCTATGAGCTCAGGACGAGGCGAGGCGGCTTCAAAGCTTGGGATGGGAGCGGCACGATGCGGGCACCCGGTCTTTATGGCCAGGAGCAGCTTGGGGCGCAAGGCAAGGGAGGAGGTGAGGCGGCTGTGGACTTCCGGCGGTGGTGGAGTCCGGCGCGGAAATGAGTCGGAGGAAGGAGAAGGCGGCTGACAGCTGGGGCCAGGGTGACAGCGACACAGGGAAGAGAAGAGAGGAGACGTGGCAACGCTGCTGGGCGACCTACCAATGCAGGCCGCGGGAGAGGTGAGGCCTGCGGGATGGAAAAGGCCAAGCGGGGAAACGGGCCGCGACGAAAGCCGAACCGAGCTGCGCTGCGGCGGGAGCAAGAGTCATGCTGCTCGGGTCGAAAGCAGAGAAGGGAGAATAAAAATAATAAAACTCCTTTTCTATTTTCTTAACACATTTTCAAATCCAATTTAACCTCAAATTCAAATTATTTTGCAAATTTCAATCAATCCAAAGCATCACAAATAAAATATGCAGCAGCATGGATGCATATACATGTATGTAGACCTTATATTTGGTTTTAATTTTAACAAAGTTATTATTTTTTTATAAATTTAAATGCTCACAAAATGCATAATTAAATCATTCGCTCCTATTTTAAAATCATGCAAATTTTAGGGTGTTACATTTAGATATATTTATATCTTCTTAACTAAAATGTTTGACATGTCTACACTAATATAACCATAACTGCATATATAATTTCTTGATAGAAAAATACAATCATCTTGAAAAGTGTGGGAGACAATTGGTGGCTATATTTTTCTAGCCCTTTAAGTATATTTTACAGTAAAAAGTCGATCAATTTTTTGGCCCTTTAAGAATACTTTACCCAACATCCAAGATCTCACTTCAAGCTTTGTGAATTATCTTAAGTGACATGGTGCACATTTCAAATGACGTCTTATACTATTGTAATATTTATAAATATTTAAGAACGTACTCTATGACCTAAATTTCTTATTTTAAAAAAGTGAAAAAGGAGAGCTAATGAAAGATATAATAAGCACATGAGTTTCAACTTGAGAGGAAAAAAAATTGTTATAGTCAATAAGATAAAATTTGAAAAACCAAAATTTAGACTCAAGATTTAATAATATATGTGATGCAACAAGAGCAACCACAATTAATGGTAAGGTTTCAACTAATTTCATAATGAAAATATATAGTCGTACCGTGGAAAGGAAAATATAATTATGGTAGAAAATAATTTATAGATTAGTCACTTGAAAAATAGTAATTAATAAGATTAAAATAACTATATATAGACTAGAGAGTATCTATTATGTCTATTGTGTATGAAAAATATAAAAATAGAAAATATATGATTTAATATAAATATTTCTTGATTAGTTAGATGTATTTAACCGTACTAATACTTATATGTCCTATAATTTTAGCCCGTGCGAGAGCGCGGGTTGATGGACTAGTTTATATAAAAAAAGTATTAATGTTTATCGTACCAAATAAGTATTATTTGATTTTATCATGAAATACACTTTCATATTCTAGACAATTGGTGTCATCAATATTAATGTTATTTCCTACAAATTTGGTCAGGCGTGAAAATGTTTGACTTAGGACAAACCTATAACATTACTTATTTTGGGACAGAGTAAGAGAATCTCCAAGAGTATCTTAAATTTTCCATCCAAAAAGTTCATGTTTTCCGACTCCTAAAAATATATTGGGAGAAAAAAAAAGAAGACCACCTCCAATAGTTCCCAATAATTCACTCCTAAAATATAGAAGATAATTTTACATCAGGAATCCTATACTACATCTAAATTATTTTAATGAATTTTATATATTCTTTCTCTCTTGTACATTTGAATCTGGAACCCTTTCATACTATTTATTCTTTTTCTGTCATTCCACCTTTAATTGGCCGAAGAATATGCGTGTATACGTGCGACCATGATTCCGCGCAAAGTTACGCGTGATGGGGGAGGATTTTCCAAGTGCGTAAATTTTAGGAGGACGGATTAAGAGTTGTTGGAGAGGGATTTTTTCTCATCTTGCTAAAAACCAAGGATTAGGAAGGGAAATATGGTACTCTTAGAGATGCTCTAATGCACATGCGAATAATTTTTGCGTGTCAATTCAGTGCTTTTCTACAACAGATGGAGTGCAAGTGAATGCATGCTCAATTCCTTTGTTTCGTTGATTTCAGCCTCGCCTTTGTTGTTTGCAGAAGACGTTGCTGATAATGGTTGAACAATCAAGGATGGGCATGCTCACATATTGGTGGCCGTTGATTCTTCGTATCCAATCCAACAAAATAATAGAGAATATCGTTCATAGTTTCCAATCCGTGTCCTCCTCATTGTAAAGAAGGGGCACCAGGGGCGGATTTAGCCGGGGGGGGGGGGGGGGGGGGGGGGGCGCTCCAGCCTCCCTACAGCTGGTGCATCAATGGAAAAACGGGGAGGGTGAGGGAGAAGAAGAGGTGGAGGAAAGAAGAAAAATAGAGAGAGAGGAAGAAGAAGATACTAGCCCCCTTCAATCTTGTTCAACATCCGCCACTGCGGAGCACCAATGTGTTATGTTCTATTTTCCTCCTATACCTCTAACAGATATGGTTACTCTTGCCTCGAAACTTAGGGGGTGTTTGCGATTGCTCCGTTCCACGTTTTTTTGCCAAACGGTTTCAGCTCCATACACTCTGTTCGAGAAAAAATGATGGAGTTGTCAGTACACCTAAAGAGTTGCTCCACAAACTCTAGTTTTTTGTGGAGCTACTCCAAGGTGTAGTTTGTGGAGCAGTCCCAAACATCTCTTTAAACATGTTTTTCTCCACACAAATGCACACACTCACTCTGTATAAATACATGCATACACACTCTACTCTATCCTTATATTTTTTGTGACTATTCTATCCCTATATATGGGCATCTTTGAAACACTGAGACTCAGCCAAAGAACAACATCGATTCACCGGAAAATGTTCCTGTTACGCTGCAAACCAGCTCTTACAAGCATGATCAAATTATATTGTGAGCACCTTGATCCTGTTCTACAGCACTATTTCAGTAGTACTTTTCAGTGAACGAACAGTGTTTTCCTCTCAAAATAAATCAGCATAAGCATCATCATAAGCCAAATTTCAGCGAATACTTGTTATATATATATATATATATATATATATATATATATATATATATATATAAACCCGGCCGTGTGTATGCGACACACAGGTGTGTATGGTCCTAGTGTATTTTATACGGGAAGCTTTGCTTGAGCTGTGTAACAGTTGTGTGAACGGATCGATCTCATCTCAATATCACAAATAAACGGTTAAAAAATAAATATATATGTAGCGAGCAGCAAGGGATACATTACTAATTGCAGGCACGTCTACCATTTCTTTTATGTGTACAAAAACAGATAAAAAAGAATCATCAGAAAAGATACACAATAGAGAAGTGAAAGAGAAAAAAGAAATGAGAAGTACTTGTTGCATTGTGTGTGTATATATATACTAGTAATCCACATGCGATTATATATACTAGTAAGCCAAATTGAGCATCATATCCTTCGTCTCGCCGTCCACTAGAATACACTTCATCTGGCTGTGCAGCTCATAGTGTGTGCAAACAGTAAATATCAGGCTCCATGTAAAAGGTCTGGCAAGCCCAATAAAAATTGGCCAAATACAAAACCTAGTTGGGGTTAGATGGTGAAGCTGCACTCAGAAAGCCTCAAGCACATCCACAAACAAAGAAGTCACAAAAGACTACCGCCTCATTCAACTGAGGTTCGGGCTCCGACACATCCTTCGGAAGCCTAACCCTCTCGCTCTTGAACCATTCAACACTACTATAGAAACGATTTGTGGCAACGCCTTCCTTTCTTTGTAGGGGCGGCTCTATATTAAGCCGTCCCTACAAATGGTTGCCAAATGAGCCGTCCTTACAAATGGATTTGTAGGGACGGCCAGTGTTATCAGCCGCCCTTAAAAATGGTCCGATTTGTAGGGGCGGCTCTATATCCAGCCGCCCCTACAAATCGGATTTGTAGAGGCGGCTCAATATTGAACTGCCCCTACAAATAGACGCTGAGTATTAAAAATTAAGCACTAAAATTCAAATTTGTTAAATGACCTCGGATGGAGAAACAATCAAAATGAAAGTTGTAGATCTCGAAAAGTTATGAAACTTTGTAGTTGATAACTTTTTGATTTGAAATCATCTTGTCAAGGAAAGCTACATTTGAATTTCCAAAAATTTAAAATTTTAATTTTTTAAACGACCTCGGACAGACAAACAGTAAAAATGAAAGTTGTAGATCTTGAAAAGTTATGAAACTTTGTAGTTGATAACTTTCTCATTTGAAATCATCTTGTCATCGAAAACTACATTCAAATTTCTCAAATTTGAAATTCAAATTTTATAAGTGACCTCGGATGGAGAAACTACCAAAATGAAAGTTGTAGATCTCGAAAGGTTATAAAACTTTGTAGTTGACAACTTTTTCATTTGAATTAGTTTAGGGCCTGAAACAATCAATTTATGCTCAGTTTTGTATAATATGTGGGGAACCAAAATGGATTGAAGACATAAGTGATCGTGAGTTGTAGTGGTAGAGGAGTTTGCGCGCGAGGGAGAAGTTACGGGTTCGAATCACGGGCGGTGCAAAGTGTGTAAAAATCGTGAAAAATGCTACAACCATAGAGTGGGTGTGTGGCTGCCGATGGGGACCTCCTTGGATATAAAAAAACTGCTATTTTTTGCCCTTTTTTGTGATTTCTGAAAATTGATTTGTAGGGGTGGCTCAATATCCAGCCACCCTTATAAATCGATTTATAGGGGCATCTGGTCAAAAGTCCCTAGAAATCAGTGATTTGTAGTTACGGTTTGATAGGGGCGGCTACCAAAACCGATGCTACAGACCATCGGGAGGCGCCCTACAAATGCAATCTGGCGTGGTGCACTAGTAGAGAACAGACCTTTGATCCTCGGCCAAAATGGGTTGTAGTCCCGGAATTTTTTGCCCCCGGGACTAGAAATACCTTTAGTCCCGGTTGGAGGCTCCAACCGGGACTAAAGGTCCCTGCCCAACGGCTACTGCGCTAGACAGAGGTGGCAGGGACCTTTAGTCCCGGTTGGAGCCTCCAACCGGGACTAAAGGTATACTTTTACTCCCGGTTTGTGGATCCAACCGGGAGTAAAGGTCTACTCCCGGACCATGGCTGCGCCCGGGGTTGGAAAGTTACCTTTAGTCCCGGTTGGATCCACCAACCGGGACTAAAGGTCCCCCCCTTTATATATCGGCCGTCTCCTTCTTCCTCCCCGAGCCCGAGCTCAGCGTATTTTGAAGCTCACTGCAGTAGTGTTCTTGCTTCCTCCCTCCCTCCATTGTTCCTCCATCTATTCTTCGATTCCTCCGTCGATTTCTTTGATTTCTCCGTCGATTCTTCAGTTGTAAAGGTTACCAATCTCATACTGTCATTTTTCACCATTGTCTTATCTCATTTTGTTCACTATATATATATATATATATATATATATATATGGTTCTTTATTGTGGTTTTTTTCATTTGTAAGCAATTTGAGCTCAAAATCACTTCAAGCTTGCATATTTACATGAAAGAAGGTTAAAGTAGCTAGTTGAACTTGCGGACCGTGTTCATCTCGGCGACCATGTTCTCTGCCGAGCGGTAACGGACGTCAAGGAGGAGCTTTGATTCTACGAGGGAGAGCGGCAACGGTCGTGGAAGACCGTGTTCCCTTCCTTGTAGAATCGGAGCTCTTCCTTGACCAAGTACGGTGCCGTCCGGTGGAGAAATGCTCGCCGAGATGATCACGTAAGCAAGTTCAACTAGTACGGATGGTTATTTATTCACATATCCCGATATCGTCGCAGTAGTTTGTCAATCACCGTACTTTTTATTTTAACTTTTTATGAAATGAAAAACTTAGAAAATTATAGAAAATCCGTACTAGTTGAACTTGCGGACCGTGTTCATCTCGGCGAGCATGTTCTCTGCCGAGCAGTAACGGACGTCAAGGAGGAGCTTTGATTCTACGAGGGAGAGCGGCAACGGTCGTGGAAGACCGTGTTCCCTTCCTCGTAGAATCAGAGCTCTTCCTTGACCAAGTACGGTGTCGTCCGGTGGAGAAATGCTCACCGAGATGATCACGTAAGCAAGGTCAACTAGTACGGATGGTTATTTATTCACACGTCCTGATATCGTCGCAGTAGTCTGTTATGTGTACACTCCCATTCTTCTGTTAATTTACGGAAATATCATGTGAATTACTTACCTGCCGCAGTAAAAGACGAGAACACAATGACCATTAAAAATATCATTGTTTAGAGATCTAGATAATTTTATAGTTTGTTAATTTTATTTGTTTATAAAAGGAGAAATTTATAGTGTATTAAAAAATGAGTATAGAGAGTAGATGGCAACTGCTTCCGGGTCCTCGGCCTCTCATGGGTTTCCAAAGCGACTTAGGCCGGGCCTTCCTCTCATTCCATGCGGCAAGTGTCGTGATGAGACGAAGATTGTGATGGAGTACCTGAGTGAAGAAGAGGGTCTCAACAAGGATCGTATCTTCTACAAGTGTCCGGATCGCAATGTGAGTTATTTTATCGTATTTAATGATTATGGTTAGTTTATACCTATTTTCATGATGGTTGTGATTAAAGTTCTAATTTTTTGTTTTAATTTCAGTGGGATGGCAGTGGACGATGTTCAGGCTTCTACTGGGAGGAAGAGTATGTTGAACTCGTGCAAAAATATCTTGCACAACAGGCAGATATGGCGGCTAATGAGGCAGTGATCCAGCCGAAAGAAGCCCAAAGATGTTGCACAATCGGGGGATCTGTCTGTTTTAGTTGAGATTGGTCGCGAAATCCTTGTGCTCCTGAAATGTATTTTAGCTTTAGTTCTTTTAGTGGTAGTTGGGATTGTCTACATTGTAGCGATGCTTTCATAAATTTGTATCTTTTGTGGTGGCACGCATGTTGTATAAATAATTAATTATGATCTAGGTTTTAATATAATATTTATGTCATGTAATGCAGATGAGCCGTCATTGGATGTATAATGCTGATCGCCGCTCCCAAGAGTTCATTGACGGCGTGCATTCTTTGTTACGTGCGGCCGAGGCAAACAAACGCGACGGTTTCATGTGCTGCCCATGTGCCATATGTAAGAATACGGTGGAATATCCTTACTCAAGGACTCTTCATTCACACTTGTTCAAGTCGGGTTTCATGCCAAACTATATTTGTTGGACAAAGCACGGAGAAACCGGTGTTGTAATGGAAGAAGGTGAAGAAGAACAATGGGACGATAATGATATTATTCTTGATGGTGCGTGCTTCAATGATACTGCAATGGGAGAAGCTGAAGAAGAGGTAGCCGCAGAAGATGAGCCGGCTGATGATCTTTGCTAGGTCATTCGTGACGCACAAAGAGAATGTGAAAGTGAAAAGGAGAAGATCAAGCTTCGAGCGGATGCTAGAAGATCACAAGAAATTGTTGTACCCAACTTGTGATGCAGGGCAGAAAAAGTTGGGAACCACACTAGAATTGCTGCAATGGAAGGCAAAGAATGGTGTATCTGACAAAGGATTTGGAGAGTTACTAAAAATCCAAAAGAAGATGCTTCCGAAGTACAATGAATTGCCCGCCACTACCTACGAAGCAAAACAAGTTGTCTGTCCTATGGGGCTAGAAATAGAGAAGATACATGCATGTCCTAATGACTGCATCCTGTACCGTGGCAAAGAGTACGAGAAATTGGATGCATGCCCGTTATGCCATGCGTCGCGGTATAAGATCAGGCGAGATGACCCTGGTGATGTTGAGGGTGAGCGTCCACGTAAGAAAATCCCTGCCAAGGTTATGTGGTATGCTCCTATAATACCACGCTTGAAACGTCTGTTCAGAAACAAAGAACATGCAAAATTGTTACGATGGCACAAAGAAGACCGTAAGGTAGACAATATGTTGAGACACCCTGCTGATGGGTCCCAGTGGAGAGCAATCGACAGAGAATTCCCGGAGTTTGCAAATGACGCAAGAAACTTAAGGTTTGCTTTAAGTACAGATGGTATCAATCCTTTTGGAGAGCAGAACAGTAGTCATAGCACTTGGCCTGTTACTCTAAGTATCTACAACATTCCTCCTTGGTTATGCATGAAGCGGAAGTTCATTATGATGCCTGTGCTCATCCAAGGCCCGAAGCAACCTGGCAATGACATCGATGTGTACCTGAGACCACTTATTGACGAACTTCTCATTTTGTGGAATAAAGAAGGTGTACGTGTGTGGGATGAGTACAAACAGGAACACTTTGATCTGCGAGCATTGTTGTTCGTAACAATCAATGATTGGCCTGCTCTAAGTAATCTTTCAGGACAGTCAAACAAGGGATATAATGCATGCACACACTGCTTCGGTGATATTAGAGGTGTATTCTTGAAAAAATGTCGAAAGGTCGTGTACCTTGGCCATCGTCGATTTCTTCCTGCAAATCACCCCGTAAGAAAGAAAGGCAAGCATTTTAAAGGGAAGGCAGACCACCTGACCAAGCCTCGCAACCGAACCGGTGAGGATGTACTCGATATGGTCAATGATGTGAAAGTCGTCTTTGGAAAAGGACATGGAAGCCAACCTATTCCAAAAGACGCTAACGGTCACGCACCCATGTGGAAGAAGAAGTCCATATTTTGGGACCTACCCTATTGGCAAGTCCTGGAGGTCCGTAGCTCGATCGACGTGATGCACCTGACGAAGAATCTTTGTGTGAACCTGCTAGGCTTTATGGGTGTGTATGGAAAGCCTAAGGACACATTTGAAGCACGACAGGACCTGCGTTGTTTGAGAGAAAGAGACAACCTGCATCCAGAGAAGACAGATGATGGACGCCATTACTTACGTCCTGCTAGCTACACTCTAAGCAAAGAGGAGAAGGAAATCATGTTTGAATGCTTAAACAACATCAAGGTACCATCTGGATTCTCCTCGAATATAAAGGGTATTATAAATGTGCCAGAGAAGAAATTCTGTAACTTAAAGTCCCATGACTGTCACGTTCTCATGACGCAATTACTTCCAGTTGCATTAAGAGGAATTCTACCTCCAAATATACGTCTAGCCACCGTGAAGCTATGTGCATTCCTCAATGCAATTTCTCAGAAGGCAATTGATCCAACTGATCTAGCTAAACTACAGAATGATGTGGTTCAATGTCTCGTCAGCTTTGAGTTGGTGTTCCCTCCTTCCTTCTTTGATATTATGACACACCTCCTAGTTCACCTAGTCAAGGAGATTTTCACTCTCGGTCCTGTGTTCCTACACAACATGTTCCCCTTAGAGAGATTCATGGGAGTCCTGAAGAAATATGTTCACAACCGTGCTCGCCCAGAAGGAAGCATCGCCAAGGGCTATGGAACAGAAGAGGTCATTGAGTTCTGTGTTGACTTTATTCCCGACCTTGACTCGATTGGTGTTCCTGAATCGAGACATGAGGGGAGACTAAGCGGAAAGGGGACACTAGGGAGGAAAACATATATTGGTACGGATGATGATTATTTCAATAAAGCGCACTACACAGTTCTACAGAACTCCTCTTTGGTAGATCCGTATATTGAGACACACAAGGATCTCTTACGATCCGAGTTTCTAGGGAAGACTGAAGCTTGGATTACGCATAAGCACATGGAAACTTTCGGCGGTTGGTTGCGAAAAAAATGTCAAGGTGATGAGAGCATCCATGAGCAACTGTATTTATTGGCTATGCAACCATCATGGCATATCGTCACATACAAAGGGTACGAGATAAATGGGAACATATTCTACACAGTAGCCCAAGATAAAAGGAGTACCAACCAAAACAGTGGTGTCCGCATAGATGCCACAGACCCGAATGGGAATAAGCAGACATATTATGGACGCATAGATGAAATATGGGAACTAGAATATGCACCTACTTTGAAGATCCCATTGTTCAAGTGCCAATGGGTCAAGGTGACCGGAGGCGGGGTAACAGTAGACAACGAGTATGGAATGACAACAGTAGACCTTAGTAATATTGGGTACAAAGACGAACCATTCGTCCTTGCCAAGGATGTGAATCAGGTGTTCTATGTCAATGATATGTCTACCAAACCAAAAAGAGGGAAAAACGATAATGACTCAACCAAAGAGCCAAAGCGCCACATAGTTCTTTCAGGGAAAAGAGTCATCGTGGGAATTGAGGACAAGTCGGACATGTCAGAAGAATATGAAAAGGATGACCGAATTCCGCCCTTCAAAGTGAACAAAGACCCTAGCATCTTGGTAAATGATGAGGACACTCCATGGTTACGAAGCGATCATAACCAAGGGACATACGTAAAGAAGAAGTTCACTGCTGTGCCCACTTGATGATATAGTGATTTAATATAGTGTGTGTTTGAGATATTATGTAATAATTGTGAATTCAGATGTTTATTATGTCATGTTTCAAATTAAATCAATGTTTGATTTGGTGGGATTTCTCTCTCAAAAAGGTAAATTAGGATACTGAGTGATGAAAAATTAAAATATTAACGTTAAAATGATGTGAAAACAAATTTCCTGTCCAAAACCAATAGTTTTAATAATTTTAATTAAACACTACATTTTTGCATTAACGAAATAATAAATATTAGTTACATTATGTTTTATAATTCTAACAAAAAATAAAAAAAGTTAGGTTATAGATTTTTCCTATGTGCAATAAACAAAAAGAAAATTCATATTTTTAACAAAATAATTTTATGCCTTTTATTTAATTTACTATGTATTTAACAAAAACTATTGCATTTCTATTGTATTTAACAAGACTATTGCTTAAAACAGGCGGGAAACGAAACTGCAGGCCACCTTTACTCCCGGGTGGGAAGCCCACCCGGGAGTAAAGGTGGGCTGCAGTTTCGTGGCCCGCCAAAAATATCCTTTACTCCCGGTGCGTGTTACCAACCGGGAGTAAAGGTATACCTTTACTCCCGGTTGGTAACACGCACCGGGAGTAAAGGTACCTTTACTCCCGGTTGGTAATACGCACTGGGAGTAAAGGGTTTTACTCCCGGTTGGTGGCTGGCACCGGGAGTAATTCTCTCTGATATATAACCTCCAGCGCCTGACGCAGATCGATCCGCTCGTCTTCTTCCTCGTCGAACACCACCGCCCTCTTCTTCCTCGCGCCGCCTCCACCGCGTCCGTTCGCCTTCCGTGACACCGGCGCCGCCCTCTTCTTCCTCGTGCGGCCTCCACTGCGCGCGCCCGTGCCCCCTCCGCGCGACCCGTGGCCCTCCACCGCGCCCTCCTCCGCGCCCGAGGCCCCTCCACCGCGCCCGAGGCCCCTCCACCGCGCCCGTGGCCCCACCACGCCCGAGGCCCTCCACTGCCGAGCTCGAGGTGATATGTTCGTCGATCTCTTTGTACATTTGCCCGAGCCCCACTGCCGAGTTATAGATCACGTCGAAAACTACAACTTTGGTGGGAAGCCATGTCAACGCTCGAGGTCGATTGAAAATTCCAAATTTTGAATCACAAAATCTAGGAACTGAAAATGAATATTTGGAACTCTATATATGCAGCGAGCGAGGCCAAAGAGAGAAAGATGGAGTTGTCAAGCTCACATCTCAAAACCATATCTTAACGCAAGTTTTGAATATTTGGATATTATATGGATAAATTAGCAAGTTTAGAGTGTCAAAAACTGCATTTTATGGTACTAAAATACATTTTAAGATCACTGGGACCTGAACTCATGACAAGTTTAATTAAGGACCACCAATGAAATTACTTTAGAAATTAATTAGATCGATGTAAATCCATGGCTTGTATAATAAACACGCTATATATTATTTGGAAACCATTGTCGTTGTCACTAAAGCTGAAAATGATCCAGCCAATCAACCGCCATATATTCATCACTATATGATATGCCATTATTCCAAGATGCAGTTTCAATAGAAGAATTTTTTCTATCTTCATAGATCAATGTTTGTTAACGAAATTTTATCCAAATATATTCATGTAGGGTCTTTTTTTTGAAGGATTTGTTGTAGGATATATAATGGTCAAATAGGAACTCAATTTTGATACCCAGTTTGTAAACTAAGCGTTTTTTAGTTTATAAAAAATATCACATGTGATGATGTAAGCAGTTTTGGTTGGACTTGCATGCATGGCTACAGACAAATGAAGGAAAACTTCAACGTTTCTTCATTTGTGAACTTTGAATATACAGATATAATATATTAATGTTGCTAAAGTAATATGATGAATGACACATATACTTACATTTCATAATGACTTATACTTACATTATCAACATAGAATTTTCTCATATGATGAATGACTACATGGTTCACATGGTACATAGGATCACAACATCACGCACCGACACCGCCCCGGCCCGCCTCACGTCGTCGTCGTCGTCAGCACGCCGGCCCGCCTCACGTCGTCGTCGTCAGCACACCGGCCACCGCGCCGACACGTATATATACGTCATTTGTATTCATATGCATGTATATATACGTCGCGGAGCACCGCCGCCCTCGTTCGTCCATGCGTTTCTATGTATACGGCGGAGCACCGCCGCCCTCGTTCACCCATGTGTACAGACATATATACGGCGGAGTGGAGCACCACCACTCTTGTCACACCGCCCTTTCTCGTGGCCTAGTTGATCAACATTCGTATTATCGTTATCGTTAATGCTAAACAATCACACCAGGGCGAACCGCGCTGTTGATGTACTATATATTGGTTTTGTTTTTTGAAGCTAGATGGCCGACCCGAGAAACATGGATGAGGAGGAGTTGATGATGAATTTGATCAACACTGGCACTCAAGTTGCCGGCGATGATGGTGCTAAAAATAACGTGCAAGAGGATGCAGATGACGGGAGTCAGTACTTAGCTCTTGAACAAAATGAGCAACAACAGATTGGCCAAGTATATATTTTTTATTATTAGCTATATATATTATCATATGTCTTATGTGTGCTCATGACATTAAAAATAATGTTTATGTTTTGTAGCCCTCTGGATCGACATCAACAACTACAACGAAGAGTAAAAATGTTCGAGGTCCCAAAAAGCCATTGGAGGGCCGCTTCATCATCTCGGAGTTCAATGTGGATACAGGAGAACCGGGGGGGCCGAATAAAATGAAATTTGTGCACCACTGTGGTTACCTTGTACGGGACCGGCTCCCGATTAGTACCCGTGAATGGAAGAAGAAGACCAATGCTCCTCATATCAGTTTTGTCTCCGATCGTGACAAGGCGTTAATTTGGAATGATGTCTTGGTACATTTCACGCTCCAAACAGATGGTTATGATGATATAATAGATGGTGATGAATTGAAGGAGCGAGTTAGGGATTGGGCAATGAAGAAGATGGCCACCCAGTTTCAGACTTGGAAGAAACACCTATACACGACGTATGTCAAGAAGAACATAGCACCAGATTTTACTGTCCCAGGCCCGATCTCAAAGCAGAGGCCCTATTGGGATGAGTTTGTACAGTACAAGACTTCGGAAGAGGGTGTGAGTCGGGTGATAAAGAACCAACGTAATGCCCAACAGAAGACATACCACCATACCTTGGGATCAGGTGGCTACCCGACTGCCATTAAGAAGTGGAACAAAATGGAAGCAGACCTTCTTGCCAAGGGTATCAGACCAGAATCACTCGAGTGGGGAGAACGTGCAAAGAATTGGTTTTTTCGGTCATGGGGGAACACTAGACCAGGAGACAGGGAAGTGCGTTTATGGCGCAAGACTGCAAGAAGCAGCAGAAAGATTGTTTTATGCTCAGAGAGCTACTGCTAGTGGTGCGTTCAGGCCCAACAGAGAGAAGGATGAGCTGACATACGCCATCGGGACTATTGAACATGGTGGCCGAACTAGAGGCAAAGGAAGTGTCTCGTGGGAGCATGGATTCCCTCAGGACAGACCTTCTTACAGAAGTCGCCAGAGAAAGAAGGAAGAAGAGGCACAGCGGCTCCAGAGATTGGAGGAAGCGGTGCGTGAAGCACAGGAGCGGGAAAAAAACCTTGAAGCGAGAATGCAGGAGGAAATCAGAAGGCAAGTGCAAATAGCAGTGAGTGCAAGTAAGCAGGCATCAGAGCCAGGAATCAACATTAGCCAATCTGTTCAGTTGAAAAGCAGCTGCGCTTCCACGGAGATACCAAATCAAGGGGACACAGGACTGCGCTTCCCTGTGGATGACGTCACTGAACCTTGTACAACGTGTGAGCTACACATTCCGAAGGAGAATTCTACAATCAAGGTGGCTATCGGTCTTGTTAATCCTATCGACCGAACCAAGACACCAAGGATTCATGGGAATATAATCCAAGAAGGATATGCTACCATCTCGGTAGATAAAGCTGAAAAAGGTTTTAGTGATTTGCCTCTTGACATTCCTGGAGGTGATGGCGAGAAGACTCTAGGAGAAGCGGAGAAGACATTCATTCTATGGCGCAAGCGCTACATCATCATTCCAGGGATGTCGGCTCCACCTCCTCCTGAACTACCTCACCATAGGTACGTGCGGATGAAAACACTACATCATTAATTTGTATTGGCTTAAATAATTAACAATCTGCTCATAATAATATGTCATTCCTTTTTTTGTAGCAGATCCTCCCCCAACCTAAATCCAATTGTTCAATCGCCAGATCATCATAGTGCTCTGTACGATGACATTATGTTGGAAGACGAGGCTGCATCTACACCATCTCCAAGGAGGTCTCCAACGCCGCAGCCGCCACCTCCAAGGAGGTCTCCAACGCCGCTGCCAACACCTCCAAGGAGGTCTCCAACGCCTCCCCCGCCCCCGCCTACCAAGAAGCCTAGCAAGAGGCCAGCCCCTCAAACGAAGAACCAGTCCCCGCCTGCAAAGAAAGCCACCGTGAAACCAAGGGCTATTCCCAAAATAATATCTGAAGAGAAGGAAGAAGGAACTGATGCATATAAAAAAGACATGTCTAGATTCTATGACAAACTTAAAATGAATCAAGAAGCAAGGAGAAACCCGGAGAAACCGTACTTCTTCGTAGCTCCAGATATTCTAAGAAAAAAGGTGACTTCTTACCAGCAACAACAGCGGGAATCTCGTAAGCCGTCCAAATCAACGTTATCAGACTATGACCGCACTCTCACCAAGTCAATTGAGGCGGCACAGAAAAAGAAGCGGGCAGGGAAAGGCATTGCCCAACTCGGACAACAAGCGCACCAATCAATCCCCCCGCTAGTTGTTGGTAATGAATATGGTTCGAATTTAGGATTAATGCATCAGGCAAACATACCTCCGGATGTCGATTTGGATCACCTTGGTGAATTTCTTGATGAGACTGGTCTCGACCTTTACCAGATGTTTGGTGATGGAAACATTGAGAGTGCGGCGGAGGTTGATATTTGGAAGAAAAAATTTGTACTAGGCCAGAGTCTATACAACCCTCAAGCCTTATCTGATCTGGGGACGCAAATGTACCTGCTAAACAAGTGGTACATGCAGGCGTCTACCAGTGGAGACTTCTGCGTTGGTGTCAGAATTAGAGACGAACATTGGTTCCGTGGCGATGATGTTATGTATGTTGACTTTGCAGAATTTCATCAACTATGCCACCTGACCTCTCTGGACAAAGTTATCATTAGCTGCTATTGCCTGTAAGTAATAATTCTTTCGATCTATTATTAAACTCATCATATGTGTGTATATGCATATAAATTATCCTAACAAGTACTATATATATGCAGATTTACAATGACAGAGCTCAGAAAGGAAGGCTGCAATGAAATTGGTTTTGTTGATCCCCATATAGTATTCAAAGACCCAATTACTCCAAAGACTAATTGGAAGTCTGAGTCAGAGAGTAACCTCATGAACTTCTTAGTGAACCAACGCCACAAGAAGGATATACTCTTTCCCTATAACTTCAAGTGAGTGTTAATCATGTCGATCATATCCTTAATGGCTCATATGTTGATTCTAGTTAATTAATGAGTGTTATGCGTTATATCCTATAAACACATGCAGCAATCACTGGATATTGATGGACATCGATCTGGTGAAAAGTCACTTGATAATCTATGACTCGATGAGAAAACCACAACAAGACTACCAAGATATGATAGATATTATCCAGAGGTAATTTCGGGATCTCTAGCAACTATATATACACACAAACATGATGATTAACTATATCTGATGACGTGGCAAATTTTTTATTGGGCAGTGTTTGGAAAACCTTTATTGAGAAGCAACACATGGAAAAATGCAAAGCGCCACTGAATGTAATCCCTTTGAAAGTAAGTCCCCTGAATCGCATCATCTTTATTAATTAAACATATAGCTTTCACCGGATCACCAGATTGGATGACAAATCTTTTTCTCGTAAAGTGGTGTCTAAGGCAGGAACAGGGGAACAACTACTGTGGTTACTATGTTTGCAAGTTTATCAAGGTGCTCTCCCAAAGAACTCCTACAGAGAGACTCAAAGTACGTTAAAAATACACTATATATTCATTTAATTATTATTATTGATTGTGTTACTATGTCTTTATATATATATATATGTACATATATTAATTTATTTTCCTTTAATTCAAACCTGTAGACTCGATGGTTGGAGGAAAAGGTCATACGGCAAGACCAAATCAAAGCAATTCAAGAGTCTATAGCCGGATTTTTTAATGAGCAGGTCATCGATTCCAAGGGCGAGTTCTACTTCGACCCAACACTGCCATTGAAGCCAAGCTAGAGGATGAGAGGAAACTTGTTATGTCACAACAACTGTAATGCAATCTTTTGTAATATATGCACATGAAATAATATAATGTAAAATACACATATGCATGCATGCATGTAAATATATATATGATGCATGCATGCATATATATATATATATATATATATATATATATATATATATATATATATATATATATATATATATTTCTATGCTTGAATTGTGTGATTTAATACGTTCATTGTGCTTGAACCGAAACATACTATATGCGCGTATAAATGTATAATTAGCAGCGTACAATACGACTTCGAAAACCTATTTTGAAAAGAAAACAAAAAATGAAAAGAAAAGAAAAAAGAAAAAAACCTTTAGTCCCGGTTCGTATTACCAACCGGGACTAAAGGTGCCGGCCATCGTGGCATGTCAGGAGGCACCTTTAGGTCCCGGTTGGTGTTACCCACCGGGACTAAAGGTCCTCCTTTAGTCCCGGTTCCTGACCCGGGACTAAAGGACCCCCCCCCCTTTAGT
Source organism: Miscanthus floridulus (assembly GCF_019320115.1). Lineage (NCBI taxonomy): Eukaryota > Viridiplantae > Streptophyta > Magnoliopsida > Poales > Poaceae > Miscanthus > Miscanthus floridulus. Next base: position 101,310,274 of record NC_089588.1, on the reverse strand, counting down.
CCCTGGATGCTTGCTCCCGGGTGGGGAACCGGGACTAGAGGGGGTTCCCCACCGGGAGTAAAGCTCGGTTCTCTACCAGTGGTGCAAGTTCAGAATACCTCATCAAATCGGCCTCAGTATTTAGCAAAGGCCCAAATTCGAAGGTCTTCTCCATCTCCAGTTTGGGTTTGTCAGCCTTGCCTTTGTCCCCAACCAAGTCTTCGATGCTAGCAGGAACATCACTCAGATTCTCCTTGAGATACGCCTGAGCCCTTGCACTAGCCATCATGGAATGCTCGAAGATTAAGACATATCTTTATCATTAACACACGTTAGTATGTCTGGACCAAGGACCCCAACCAGGAAAGGAAGCCCCCTCCAAAACGCAAGGATGAATGCTCCGCTTATTATCAGAGGCTAAAGGTTTTACCACAAACAAAGTGACTAGGGTACCTCTGTTTTACCCCCCGCCTTATATAGTGACTGAAGCGGTAGTCAAACTTGCATCCGCTCATTTTGGCCGCCATGCCTAGGGAGAGCCAAGTGGCAACATACATGTCAAAAGTAATCTCAAGACGACCCTGACACAAATGATCCCAGGGGGACCGAACCCTTGGGCCTAAGGCGGTCGCCATAATTTAAGGATCAGGCTCAGCTGCGTCAAACCTCGCCTTCGAAGTGGGAAGTATTGGGTGCAAAGCCTCACGCCTAAGGTCCACTAACAATATTTCCTTCCCTTCGCACAAACCCTATGGATGAAGGTACATGGTGAGGCATTCAGAGGTCTTCTGGAAAGGCCTTTGAAGATCGTCGACGAAGTCCCAGGGAAGCTGGATTCAAGGATGGCCACGAAGGTCCCATGAGAAAAGCCGAAGGATTAAGCCTTCGCTCCAAAGGATAGGGTTGAGAGCGACCAATTGTGGACGGCGGAGGCCTCCTGAAGGATAACCACGGTTTCCATCATCAAGGGTATCTGGAAGGGCCTGTAGGTCATTCACGATTAAGGTCCCTCAAGTTGGGTGGTGGTCGGCCTCCGCCTCCAAAGGCCCCTTAGATGGACCCAGTGGCCCAGCAAGCCTGATGACAGCTCTATTTATATAAAGGGCCCATTAGGTGAGGCGGTTGTAGTAGGAAATGGCCCTTGGCCCCATGTGACCATGGATGTTGTATGACCTAGAATATTCTTAGCATATTCTATAGTAGGTAGAGGACACTTATGTACAAATGGATGTGTCGGGTTCATAAACCCGGGGTCCCTCGGGGACCGGCTTCCACGCCAAGGCTCAGCCCAAGAGTCTAAAAAAACAACAGGGCAAAGGGACGGCCCAGCAGCCGACCGGAAGGTCTAGCCCAAGAAGAGCAACACCCGCTCATCAACTTCCTCGGCCCACCTATCCGACCGGAGCACTCGCTCCAGGCTCCAGCCGCCTCCGAACGCCTCTCCGATCGGAAGGCCTGCCCCGAGCCCTACTTACGACTCCGACCCCGTGTCTCTCCGACCGAGGTACGTAAGAACCCTACTCGTCGCTCTTCTCCCTCTGGCGCAACCGAAGCCGACTGGAGCCATCCAACCGGGGACGCCCACTCGAAAGGGTCCAGGGACAAACGGAGAAAGCAGCACACGAGTCAAACCACGATACAGGGACCATACCCTGAACGCCTACGGGAACAGTGCTCCACAACCGCCCTGACACAAACAGTATTATAGGCGCCGACATTTGTGTCTACAGTATTGTAGGCGCCGCTGGGCTCCCATACGGCAAAAAGCCCCCATGCCTCTGGGCATCGATAGTACTATGGGCGCCAGGGTTCACCATACCTAGTACACGTGGTAGGGCTCCTCACATACCAACACTATTTTGTAGGTACCGACATCTACCCTTCCTGAAGAAAGCAACGCAACCTCCCATGTGCACCTAACGTTCTACAGTGACATCAACAGCATTATGGGCGCCTCCCATCATCACTGTCCTCATCGACGTGGGCAACAAGGCTTAGTAACACTCGTACTCTCTCCCTCTTGCCTATAAGGCCATCCCCTTCATCTATAAAAGGGGATGCGCTCCCTCCAACGAAGGAGGTTGACTTCTTCAAGTTGAGATTCACTAGATCGATAGCTCACAACCCTTCAAAGCATACACTCAAGCACCTAGCTCATAGCGGAGTTCTGGTCGCCCACGGCCCTTCCGATCAGACCCGACCGGGCCTCTCGTACACCCCACCTTTCTCCTTCTTGTTTGTAACCCCACTACAGACTTTGAGCACCTGGGCTCAGGAATAAAATCACCGACCGACCCAAACTGGACATAGGGCACGTTGCCTGAACCAGTATAAATCATGTGTCATTGAGTGCTAGGCTACCTCCGATCACAACGTACAGCAAAACTACAAATATTCACTAGTTGGTCACTTTCTGTACCGACAGTTGGCGCCGTCCGTGGGGAAGACGCTATACGTTCAACACTTTTTGGTCATTGGATGGCCCATACTTCCGCCACCCCCGCCGTGGCGGGCTCGGGAGATATGATTCGCTTTGGCTCGTTGGAGTTCCCCACACTCTTGCCCGCCGGGATGTGGGTTCCACCCATTTTCGAGCCATCCTAGGCCTTCTCCTTCGGAAGCCTAGACTTCATCGCCGATCGGCTCGGCGTACTCCACCTCCGCGAGGAGACTCGCGACCCGGCACCCGTTGGAGACACGTCCTCCATCGACTTCAGGACGCGCAACTTTGATGGCGTGGCATCTACGCTTCATTCCGAGCAAACTCTCTACTCAAACCCCACTGTAAGTAATACGCGTACTCTTATTCGCCCATTATTTACTATCTCCCACCGATCACCCGAAGGGACTGCACCGCCTACACCACAAATACCGTATGATCGGTTCCCCTATGGCCTCATGTCCTCCGTGGATGCTTACGCTCAGGGGCTTCGAAGGGCGCTGGCGCCATCCCCACTCACGTTCGAATTCGTAGGAATGGCAGGCTTTGCTCCTGTCATTTCCCATGAACTCCCGGATGGTGAGGGCGAGAGTGATGGTTCCAGCATCGGTGACGTGGTGCCCCGCCACCGTCCATCCTGGGAGTGCGCTATGGCGGACGCTTCGGGACAACCGTCGATGGTTGCGGAGTCTGTGCAAACTCACACCCCTCCGGACCTGCGTGCGGGGGCCCTCGCGTCTGTGCAAGCACACGCTGAGGAATTGCGACAACGACGGCAGAACCAGCCGCCGCCTGCGCCGGCACCGTCAGTACAGCCCATTGCGCCCCATGCGCATGGCCCGGCGGGCGGCGCCTGGGGTCGCGCCCATCAGGTCCAACATGACATCATGAACGAGGGGAACGATCTCCCTCAATTCGCCCAGGCTGGCCAGAACATCGCCACTACGGCAATGCTTCTACGCGGCGTTCCCGAGCCCGCCAACCCCCAAGAGCGGGCAGTCTACCGAAACCTCCGGGTTCTAGTAGAAGCCACCGCCGTCCAACAGGCGGAAAGCTCCGCGTTGTGACTCCGACCCACGCCCTCTCTCCCCACCGGGGGGGACAAGGACGCACCAAATGGATCGCTCCATTCACTCGCTGCCACAGCCATCAGGCCTAGCTCGGGGTGCGGCAGTTGCGCCACGGTCCAACCCGACGCCTGCTCCACACCAACCGCCGGTACACGAGCGGCCCGATCTGCACCAGGATGCACGCAGCATCATCAGCAACCGGCGTCGGGCTCGACACGATAACAATGTCCACCGTATGGCAGCAGGCAACACGGACCCTGGCCAAACCATCGAGGGAAGCGGAGAAACGCGCCCCAGGCGTGGTCGTCGGCCAGATGACCAGTGCCCTAGCCCTGAGGGCCTGGGGCCACGGGCCTTCAGCCGGCGTATCAGGAGAGCACCATTCCCGCAGCGTTTCCAACCACCCACCAACATCACCAAATACACTAGGGAGACCAACCCAGGCGTTTGACTCAAAGACTTTCGGCTCGCCTGTCGGGCTGGAGAAGTGGATGATGACTATTTCATCATTCAACACCTTCCCATTTGCATAGGGGAACATGTTTGGGCATGGCTCGAATTCCTTTTGCACGACAGCATCCACGACTGGACGGACCTCAAGAGGGTCTTCATCGGGAATTTCCAGGGGACGTACGTCCGCCTAGGAAACTCCTGGGACCTCAAGAGCTGTCAGCAGGAGCCCAATGAGTCCCTGTGGGAATACATCTGTAGGTTCTCCCAATGATGCAACTCCCTTCCCGATGTCTTCGACGCAGACATCATCAGCGTGTTCCTCTCTGGGATGAACTGCAAGTCCCTGATCCACAAGCTTGGCTGCTTGAAACCCCGTACCACCCGCGACCTGCTCAACATCGCCACCAACCACACCTCTGGCGAGGAGGCGGTCGGAGCGGTCTTCGGCGGAGGCCGGGACAAGCCCAAAGCCAAGCGCACGAACCTGAACGAAGGCCCCTCCACATAGAGGGGCAAGAAAAACAAAAAAGATCGACGCCGGTCGGTCAGCCCCGTGCTGGTCACCGTGGCTGATCGCACGGCCAAGCAGCCCCAACAGGGACTGCTGACCACTTCAACAAACTCATGGATGGTCCGTGCCCCAACCACGCCTACCCCGACAAGCACCTCTACAAGGAGTGTGAGCTCCTCAAATGTTTCCTCCGACAGGCCAGCGGGTCAAAGGAGGGAGATGGCAAGGAGCCGGCAGCCAAGAAGGGAGGCGCGGCAGGCAAGGACGGGGACGGTTTCCCCAAGCCTGAAGAGTGCATCATGATCTTCGGCGGGTCCGATGCCATCTGGACTAAACGCCAGCATAAGGTATGCTACAGGGAGGCATGCGCCGCCGAGACGACCGTCCGCTCCTTCCTCAGCTGGTTGGAATCCCCGATCACCTTTGATCAGAGGGACCATCCCTCCTATGTCGCAAGACTAGGACGCTACCCGCTCGTCGTTGACCCCATTGTCTGCAAGAAGCGCCTCACCAAGGTGCTGATGGATGGGGGCAGCGACCTCAACATCCTATACATCGACACCCTCGATGCCATGCGCATCCCCCGATCGGAGCTCCGCCTGGCGGGCTCCCCCTTCCACGGGGTAATCCTGGGAGCGCAGGCATACCTGCTTGGACATATCGATCTGCCCGTCACGTTCGGCAGCCGGGCCAACTTCCGCTCGGAGGTCCTCACCTTCGAAGTGGTGGACTTTCTAGGGTCCTACCATGTCATCTTGGGGCGGCCATGCTACGCAAGATTCATGGTGATCCCCAACTACACCTACCTCAAGCTGAAGATGCTAGGACCAAACGGCGTCATCACCATGAGTAGTGCCTTCTCGCACGCCTTCGAGTGCGGCCGCGAGCACTATGAGCTCGCCACCGCGGTCGTCAACTCATTCGAGATCCTACAGCTCAGGGAGTCGTCAACCCCAGCAGTCCTAGACTACAACAAACCAACCCCCTCGACGGCCTTCCGCCCGCTCAAGGAAACCAAGGCGGTGGGTGTTGACCCCACCGACGTGGCCAAGATGGTGCGAATCAGGACCCAGCTCCCGGCCCAATAGGAATGCGAGCTCGTCGACTTCTTGCGCGACAATCACGATGTCTTCACATGGCAGCCTTCTGACATGTCGAGGATACCACGGGAGGTCGCCGAGCACGCACTACGCCTTATCCTGGGCTCAAAGCCCACCAAGCAACGCCTGCATCATTTCGACGATGAGAGGCGCAAGGCCATAGGCGAAGAGATCGCCAAGCTCCTAGCAGCCAGATTCATCAGGGAGGTTTTCCACTCTGACTGGCTCGCCAATCCTGTCCTTGTCAGAAAAAAGACCGGGAAGTGGAGAATGTGCGTTGACTATACTAGACTCAACAAGGCGTGTCCAAAGGATCACTTTCCCTTGCCGCGCATAGACCAGATAATCGACTCCACCTCGAGTTGCGAGATCCACTCCTTTCTGGACGCCTACTCAGGCTATCACCAGATCATGATGAAAGAGTCCGATCAACTCGCAACCTCGTTCATCACCCCGTATGGTTCGTACTACTACGTGACCATGCCTTTCGGCTTGAAGAACGTTGGCGCCACCTACCAAAGGTGCATGCAGCAATGCTTCGCCGACCAAATCGACTCCGCCCGATCAGCCGTGATCAGGCCGAACGGCCGAAACCAACAATCGCCGTCTATGTTGATGACATAGTGGTCAAAATAGCCTGAGCGTGCGATCTGATCACAAACTTGGCCACAACGTTCGTGAACCTCCGAAGGTTCAACATCAAGCTGAATCCTGAAAAATGTGTTTTCGGGGTTCCAAAGGGGAAGCTGCTCGGATACATCGTATCCGAGCGTGGCATCTAGGCCAACCCCAAAAAGATCGTAGCCATCTCCAACATGGGTCCCATACGCAACGTCAAGGGCGTGCAGAGGCTCGCCGGCTGCCTAGATGCCCTAAGCCGCTTCATCTCCCGGCTCGGTGAACAGGGGATGCCACCCTACAAGCTCCTCAAAAGATGGACGCCTTCGACTAGACTGAAGAAGCCTAGCAGGCCCTCAAAAGCCTTAAAACGTCCCTAACATCGGCCCCAATCCTCGTCGCTCCCGAACAGGGAGAACCCCTCCTTCTTTACGTCGCGGCAAGTAACCATGTGGTGAGCGCCGCCTTGGTCGTTGAGAGGGAGGAACCGGGACACCAGCTCAAGGTACAACGACATGTATACTTCGTCGGAGAAGTACTTACTGACCCCAAGGTCCGGTACCCCCAGGTGCAGAAACTCCTATACGCCATACTAATGGCAACCAGGAAGCTCCTACACTACTTCACCAACCACGAAGTCACAGTCGTCACTTTGTACCCGCTCGGAGACATCGTCCGCAACCACGATGCCACGGGACGAATCTCCAAGTGGGCACTTGAACTCATGGGCCATGATATCAGATATACCCCCTGGCACCGCTATTAAGTCTTAGGCTCTCACGGACTTTGTCGCTGAATGGACGGAGGTCCAGCTACCGACCCCGGATGTCACCCACGAGTACTGGACAATGTATTTCGACGGGTCCGTAATGGCACCCGGCTCAGGGGCCGGAGTGGTTCTGATCTCCCCGAATGGGAGTAGGCTCCGCTACGCCATCCGCCTCCACTTCTCAGCCTCAAACAATGCCACGGAATACGAGGCCCTTATCAATGGACTCTGCATCGCCATTGAGCTTGGTGCTACGCGACTCTACGTCCGTGGCGACTCAGAACTAGTCGTTGATCAGGTCATGAAGGAATCCTCCTGCAAAAGCCCCCTCATGACAGCATACTGCCAAGAGGTGCGCAAGCTCGAAGACAAATTCTAGGGGATCGAACTGTATCATGTCCCTCGAAGGGACAACGATGCCACCGATTTCCTCACGAAACTAGCCGCCAGGCAGGATCCATCCCCAAGCGGGGTCTTCATCAATGACATCCACGAGCAGTCCACCCGCGTCCTAGAAAGTCTAACCCAGACACACCCCGACTCCCAGCTGGCGCTCGGGGGCTCTGACCCCGATGCCCAGCCAGCGCCCGGGGGCTCCGACCCCACTACCTCTACGTCACCCGTGAACATTGCTGTACTGGCACTTGATCAAACCAACTGGCGAGTACTGCTACTCGCCTACCTCCTCGAGGAGGTTCTCCCGCCCGAAAGGACTGAAGCCCAATGGATCGCTCGACGTGCAAAGACCTTCGTCGCGCTCGGTAACGAGCTCTACAAACCGAGCCCATCAGGAGTACTCATGAAGTGTATCCCCACCGACCAAGGGAGGCAGCTCCTCCTTGAGGTCCATGCCGGCATTTGCGGGCATCACGTGGCCCCAAGGTTGCTAGTCGGAAAAGCCTTCCACCAAGGTTTTTACTGGCCCACCGCGCTACGAGATGCGGAGGAGGTCGTCCGTAGGTGTGAACGATGCTAGTTCTACGCTCGGCAAACCCATTTGTCAGCACAAGAGCTCCAAACCATCCCCATCACCTGGCCATTCGTGGTCTGGGGCCTCGACATGGTAGGACCCCTCAAAAAGGCCCCAGGCGGTTTCACCCACCTAACTCATAGCGGTCGACAAATTCACCAAGTGGATAGAGGCCAAACCCATCACCAACATCCGGTCGGAGGAGGCAGTCAAATTCTTCCTCGACATCATCTACCGGTTCGGTGTTCCTAACTGTATCATCACTGACCACGGGACTAACTTCACCGGAAAAAAGTTCCTAGACTTCAGTGACGGATACGATATCAGGATCGACTGGGCTTCGGTCGGACATCCACGAACTAATGGTCAGGTCGAACGTGCCAATGGCATGGTCCTCCAAGGACTTAAGTCACGCATCTTCAACCGACTCAACAAATACGCTAGGCGATGGGTAGTAGAGGTTCCAGCGATCCTCTGGAGCCTAAGAACGACCCCAAACCGATCCACGGGATTCACACCCTTCTTCCTGGCCTACGGAGCTGAGGCAGTGTTGCCCTCTGGACCACGACCATGGTGCACCAAGAGTGAAGGCTTTCGACTACGGCCGAGCCACGGAGGCTCAACAAGACGTGGTCGACCTACTCGAAGAGGCCCGCAAAACGACCGTCATCTGCTCTGCTCGCTACCAACAAACCCTCCGCAGGTACCACAAAAGGAAGATCAGGGGAAGGATACTCGAAGTCGGCGATCTCGTACTCCGGAGGACCCAATCAATGAAGGAAAAACACAAGCTCTCTCCACCATGGGAAGGGCCCTACACGGTGATCGAAGTAATCCGACCGGGCACCTATCGACTGGAGTGCAACAACGGCAATGCTCTCACCAACACTTGGAACATTGAATAGCTACGTTGTTTTTTCCCCTAAATTCGGTCTAACCACATTTTTTTAGTTAAACGCATGCTCCTATAAGAGCACCCGGCCTAAACACTTTCAGCCCGGTCGCTTGGGGGCTCCATAAGGGAACAATAATAAAGATCACCTCCCCTTTTCTTTTTACTATCACATAATAAACAACTTTGTCCCCGAACAGAAACACATTCCATGTCCCTGATTACCCTACGTAACTCTGTTCTTACTCCCAACCGAACGCACCCCGCCTTTCCCTATGGATATGAGCAGTCGAGCCCCGTGGGCCACGCCCCGAACTCCCAAGGTCGCACCCTACGGGACAAATGGGCAGGTACGAGAGAGAAAGGATAAGAACAAAGGTTATGCTAGGATATAAATAGAGAAAGGATATCGTGGTTCTGTCACAAGGACAGTACTGATGTATTCATTAATACAAAAAACTGTTCACACCCCTCACCCACAAACTTAGCTCTTACATTTTCTACTACTGTAAATACCACTGCGACCACCAGGGATTCGCTTGGTTCCACTCCCTCGGCTTCGGCAAGCACAACGAGTACCTCAAGGGCATCGCACCTATAGACGCTAAATAGAAGAACATGGAGCTCCTGACCTTCTCATGCAGACAAGGCAGCTACCAAGGTAGGGAGCAAAGGGACGCCTCATGCAGGCCAAGCCGACTCCATCTCGAACGACGAGCACGGGTCCTGGTCGGACGTTTCCGACTAAAGCTCTCTGAGCCCCGTCACTCCAGTCGTCAAGGTAAACACTATCAAACCCCCTCTATTTCATTACAATCATTTCATACATCCATACGCGCATTCATTCCATATGCTCGTGCCTCCCGGACGATTCGGGCCCTGAACCGCCCGGGGCTCGGGAACTAAGCATCGCATGAAGCGGCGGTTGCCTCATTCGACATGAGCAAACAATAGAGCCAGGGGAGAAAACCGTAGATGAGCACTGTACGGCCTTCTCACAAATAGACCCCTGGCAGAAAGTTTCTCACAAATAGACCCCTGGCAAAAAGAATTCAGGAAATGGGCCCTTAGCTCGGCGCCATTGATGCTGGCACCGAGCTCAGCGCCACCGTCTCTGGCGCCGTAGATCTTGGCGCCGAGCTCGGCGCCAGTCACTCTGGCGCCGAGCTCGGAAATATCAACTGAGCCCGCACCGGTCCTCTCTCTTCTTCCTCTCGCGCCCTAGCCCACTGCTCGCCCGCTCCGCGCCTGCTCCGCGTCGTGCCGCCTCACCGCCGCACGCCGAGCCCGCTCCGAGCCAGCGCCGTGCTCGCGCTGCCGCGCCCGCCACCGCGCCTGCTTCCGCTCCCGCTCCCGCGCCGCGCCACGCCGAGCCGGCGCCACGGCTGCCCCCCCCCCCCACCCGCCCCGCGCCGCGCACCTCGCCACGCCGACCCCGCGCCGACACCCCGCGCCGCGCCCGTCATAGCGCCGAGGCCGCCCCGCGCCCCTCGCCGCTCCGAGGCCGCGCCTGCTCCCGCGCTCACACCCGAGGCCGTGCCTCCGCCGCCCTCCACCGCTGTCCTCGCCTTTCCCTCCACCATCGGCCCTAGGCCGTTCCCGTCGAGCCGGACTCACCACGCGTAGTCCCGGGCATCCCGCGCTCGCCGCGCGCCACCGCTGTCGTCTGCCGCGCCACCGCCGGCCCGGATCTTCGGCCTGACCCACGCCCATTGTCCGCCAGTCCGGACAGGTAAAAATTATGAATATGCAATGTACCTACTTAGTTGGTATTTGTTATTTATTAGTTAAGGTGATGACTCAGGTAGTTGATTTAGTTAGTGATCTAGTGAGATATATATGTAGATAGAAAGAAACATAGACACATAGGCACATAGATATAGTTAGATAGCTACTTAGATATGTAGTTACATTTTTAGTTATCTACATATGATCTAGCTATTTAGTGAGTACATTGTAAATATATTCGTTAGTTATTATCTTGATTACTTAGTTTGTAGTTAGAAAGTACTTGTTAGGTACTATCTATCATCTAATTTGGACTAAAGGACATCTGTTTCGTTACTTGTTTGAAATAGATGGACAAACTAGTGACCATATATCATGGAGGCACTGTTGAAAGCGATCGCTATGGATATGTTGAGTTTCTTGACATGCAAAGCGTGCCTGTGCTATTCAATGATAGGCCTTCATTTAGTGACATGGTTGCAAGGGCTCGGGAGGAGCTGCATTGCCTTGGAGGATGACAGATACAGTTGATGGTGTACTGCACCTAGGTTGTCCTCCGAACATCTTCAGGCGAATGATCTCAATTGGTTGTGCGGATCAGTGGGAGAACTATGTAAGATGGGCTATGAAGAGCCAGTTGTAATGTTTGGACGTGGTTGTGCGTCGGGTGTTAGTTGATCCCATCCCTCATTGGTTTACCCCAACAATGGATCATCAGGCATACATCGACCCTCCCATTCCGGAACCTTACCTGCATGTGCAGATTGCACCTACGGTTCCCGATGCTCAATCTGCCCCTAATGCAGTATTTGGAGATGGTTGTCAGACTCATTTTTCCATGGCAGATCCTCCTTATGAGATCCATTTGACACAAAATCATCCTAGTAAGTGTCTTAACCGCATGGTTTTGGGAGCTTACCCCGTTCCTTACATCTATTTCCTCCATTCTTTCCTCATTTCTGTAATGATGTTGCAGGAGACATTCCTGAGACTGTGGATGTGCCCCCTATTGCTGCGCAAGTGCAGTTTGGAGATGGATTCCGTGGGTCCAATAGTGTTGAAATTATGCATGATTCGGAGCCATATGAGATGGCTAGGGCACTTGATTCTAATGATGATCGCCTGTTGGAGAGCTGATGGAGAGTGACGTTGAGATGATGAGGCGTATCTTTTCCGGCCACCGTGATCCTAGAGTTCACAAGTTTAGCGATCTTGCTCATTCCGATCAGGTGTTTGCAGAAGGACGTGATGATGAGCTCCTAGAAGCTCCTAAGGCTGGTCCTAACATGGTAATTGAGAATGGGAGGGTGTTCAATGACCTCCCGGCTTTGAAGAGGTGGTTGCAGGCTTTTGCAGTGATACGAAAGAGGCCTTACAGGGTATTGCATTCATATGTGGAGCGCCGTTACACAGTTGTGTGTGACAAGGAACGCTACCCATGGAGAGTTTGTGCAAGGAAGCAACAGGTAACCAGAAAATGGAAGATCACAAAAGTTGTCGGGCCACACAATTGTGCTGACCATGAGCTGACACTGAGGCATCGACAGTTGACATCTACCCTCATTGCCAAGCGGTTGATGGGAATTTTGTAGGGAGAACCCAACATGAAGGTGAGGACAATTATCAGGACCGTTGAAGCGTTGTATGGAGGATATGTGATAACTTATGGTAAAGCATGGAGGGCTAAGCAGCGAGCGTGGAAGATGATATATGGGGACTAGGAGGATGGGTATGAGCAGCTGCCAGTTCTTTTCAATGCAATCAAAGTGGTGAATCTAGGCATGCATTATGAGTACATCCCAAAACCTAATGCATAGAAGGATGGGAGGCAGATATTCTTCCGTGCCTTCTGGTGCTTCCCTCAGTGTGTCGAGGCCTTTAGGCACTGTTGTCCCGTCTTCTCCATTGATGGTACGTTCTTGATTGGTAAATACCAGAGCACACTTCTTATAGCCATATCCTGTGACACGAACAACAAGTTGGTTCCTTTGGCATTTGACTTGGTTGAGAAGGAGAACAATGACAGTTGGGGATGGTTCTTGAGGCTAGTCCGGATACACGTGGTTGGGCCTAGCAGGGAGGTTGGCGTCATATCTGATAGGCATCAGGGCATACTTAATGCCGTGCGAGAGCAGATAGAGGGGTATGCACCGTTGCACCATTGTTGGTGTACTCGGCACCTTGCCGAGAATCTACTCCGGAAGGATGGTGTCAAGGGTAACTTTGATCTGTTCTAGGAGGCTGCTCGACAGCTTGAGGACAAGTACTTTAAGGAAAAGTTGGAGCAGGTCAGAACCACATCAAATGCAGAAGGTAGACAATGGCTCACAGGTTTGATGAGGGATTTGGAGAAATGGATGAGAGCTCACGACGCCGGTGGCTGGAGGTATGAGTTTCAGTGCAGCAACATGGCAGAGTCATTCAATAAGTTGCTATTGGGGATACGTGGTATGCCCATGAATGCAATCGTTCAATTCACCTTCTATAAGCTTGTTGTCTGGTTCAACGATAGACACGCCCATGCATTGTAGTTGCGGAGTGATGGAGAGATATGGGCTCCGAAACCAAAGGCACACCTAGAGAAGGCAAGAGAAAGGGCTGGCACACATGAGGTTGCATGCTTTGACCACGCCATAGGGACTTATCAGGTCGAGCATAGGGGCAGTACAACGTCTGACGGTGAGGTCCAAGAGTCGAGGATACATGTGGTTGTCCTCCAAGATTTCAAGTGCACTTGTGGTAAACCAAGGCAATACCACTTTGTATGTTCTCATTTGGTGGCAGCAGCTAGGCATCGCAACTATAATATTGAGAGGAGGATACCTCACGAGTTCAGTGTCAACACGCTTGTGAACACATGGAGCCCCCGCTTCGTGCCTTTCCAGGACCCTGGAGAGTGGCCTCCAAATGATGGGCCGAAGTACATTGCGGATCCAGCTTACCATTGGAACAAGCGTGGATCAAGGCAGAGGACGAGGCATAGGATGGTTATGGATCAGATACCTGGAAGAACTAGGCGTGGGAGAGGAACTCCCTTTGTTACTGATCCTGAGCAGTACAAGTGCGGCAAGTGCGGTAGACTTGGCCACAACTCACGAAGTTGCCGTTGGCAGATTAGTGAGGTAGGACTATTGGTTTATATTATTATTTTATATTTGTCTTATTCATATATTTAATTATGCATGTATCAATTTATGCTTGTATTTGTGTCAATTACTTATACATTTCTAAGTTCATGTTTCATTGTATATTGGAATTCTAATTCATTAACTTTCTTGTAGGATGGAGCAATTCCACCTGCTCGACCTGACGTACGAGGCAACCCACCGAGGACGTCTCGTTGCGCTGGGGCAGGTAATAATCTATAAGTTTTATTCATACATGTGTTCGTGAAGTAACAAGTGACTATGTTTTATTCGATGCAGGACCTTCTGCACCTTTGTTCTAGGACCCACAGTGGGTTCTTGGACATTCGGTACGATGACAGGTACACTCCTTTCCTGCAAAGAGCTGGCCTGAATGTCATCTCTTTTTAGGTTCGTCGTGGGTTGCCCAAGTTCAACTCAGCGGTGATAACTGCATTGGTAGACAGGTATTAAAGTGAATCATTGCCTCCATTCATGGCCATTTGTTCATGCGATTGACTTTTTGACAAGTAATCTTGCTTTGTCTAAAATATAGATGGCGGTCGGAGACTCACAGCTTCCACCTACCTTTTGGGGAGATGACAATCTTGCTCCAGGACTGTCAGAAGATGCTAGGCCGAAGGATTCATGGGAACCCAGTCACCGGGCAGTGTAGGTCAGAGGGCTGGAGAGCACGAGTGGAGGCCTTCCTTGGGAATGAGCTTGGCGAGCAAGGGGCTCGCACTTCTGGAGTTCCCATCTCCTGGCTATGTGCAGAGTTCGCACAGTGTCCCGAGGAGGCAGATGATGAGACGGTTGGGTACTACTGCCGGGCGTGGATCCTACACCTTTTTGCCTGCGTTCTCTTTCCCGACGCCACGGGTGATAGTGCGTCCTGGATGTGGATCCACTGCCTCAGTGACTGGGACCAGGCGGGTCAGTATAGCTGGGGCTCTGTAGTCTTGTGTTTTCTATATCGGCAGCTATGTGAGGGGTGTCATCGGTCTACGTCCAACCCGTCACTTGGTGGATGCGTGTACCTATTACAGCTGTGGATGTGGGCTCGTCTTCCAGTTGGTCATCCAGACGTTCTGGCTCGTCGTGAGTGGTTCCAAGGTCAGCCTCCAAGTCGCCAGCCGACATGGGCATATCTTTGGGACCAGGTCAGGGTTCCGCACACGAGGATAGACCGGGCGTACATTGAGTACACCAACGAGCTAGATACGCCGATGGCGTCTAGTGTAAGTAAATTTTATTTTCCATGCTGCTTTGAAAAGGATTAGTATACCATCTAACATCTTATTTGGACATGTTGCAGGTGGAGTGGGAGCCGTATGGTGGAGAGGACGCACTTCCTTTTCAGTTGAGCAACGTCTATGGGGCTGACAATGACTTCTATAGGATGAGGTGCCCTCTAATTTGCTTCTATGCTGTCGAGTACCACCTGCCAGATAGGGTTGCACGCCAATTTGGAGTGAGACAGCTTTGGCCTATGCCTCTGTTCTCAACTGGCATTGACTTACACAAGTAAGTGTTTTGATATTTCAAATGTCTCATGATGATGGTCCATTTCTAGTAATATGGTGACACGTACGTGGATTCATGTAACGATGACATACATGCAGGTTGGATCATCAGAGGAACAAGAAGATTTTTGACTGGGAAAGGCACCACCAGTCCTACATTGAGAAATGGGAGGAGATGCATGACAACATGGACGACAACAACGAGCCGCACACGAACCGTGAGTTCAGATGGTACCAAGCTTGGTACCAGCGTGCGACACGGTGCAGGCTGAGGCTACAGTGGACCAAAGCTGACTACACCGACGTCGAGTCCTCTGACGATGAAGACATGGCGTACGACCAGACGACTCGTGCAGGAAGGCAGGTGAAGGCAGGACCGATCTTGGACAGAGTGGTAAGCCAATCGCCTTATTTTTGTACGTTAAGTTACATAACAATACATTCGGCGTTCTTGGACCGACATTAGGAGTTATCTATTGTAGTTAGTGCAACCTTCGAGCCATATAACCCTTATAATAAGTTAGATTCTTGTACAAAAGAAAACAAAACTAAATGCTATCTGTTCAGAAGTATTATTATTGAGAACTTTGTTGCAGGCAATACACTAAAATGCTTAGTTGAAGAGATCGAGCGTGTTCGGCCGAGAGTCAATGACGACTACATACGTGGCTTCCTAGACGTAAGACTAAAAATATTCTTTCAAACATATCATTAATACATTATATTCTTTCAGTTAACATAGTTTTGTACAACAGAGACTGTCACGTCGTCTACACCGTGCGGCTGGTCATTGTGGTTGCAGGATAGACACGACGCAAGACGTGTACGTTCCTTCTGCAGGAAGAGGAGGCTTGGGTTCCTCTAGTCAAGCAGCTACAGGGGATGGGGACAAGGACGAGGAGGACGACGACGATGATGACGTGGACAAGAGGCACGATGAGCTTGGCCCCTCTCAGCTCCATGACGCTCCCTCGACTCATCCTACACCGCCTCTAGGCACTAGGCGATGCCGTCCACATGACCCTTACACTCTAGGCACCAGCGCTCTGGGTCACAAGGGTAAGGGCAAGAGTAGGAGGCAATGAGGGATGTGGTAGGTGTTAGTATGAACTATTATGGATTTTGTATTTACTTTTCTGTAACTATTCGGGACTGTATGGACATTGTGGACTATTTGGACTTTGCATGACATATTATGTTGGTTGTGATATTCGTTGTGGTTGCATTATGCTCCTTGGATGATTAAATGTTTGGAATATATATTGATGTCTCTGTTTGTAACTGTGGATGCTCCTAAAACAAGATCGTATCTTGTGAATTTTTTTCATGAACCTTTAATCATACTACACTTCTACAAAGGCACAAATGTAGTACACAGATTACGAAGCAACAGTGAATGAATCTATGCTTTTTAGACAATAAACACAGACTTTTCAGATACATGGACAACATCGAATTATCACATCACTGATATAGTACTGGCATGCAAGGAAGCACAACTCCACTCTATCTCCACCATCCATCTTATGACTATTTGATCCAAGGGCTGAGGTGAAGAGGCACACGGATCGCTGACATGGCACAATGAGAGGCCTCCATTCCTCCTCTCAACCTATAAATAACCACTCGCTCCCTCTCATTCACACACACAGCAAGGAAGAAGAACACTCCTCGGCATTTGCTTTCGTTGCAGTACCAATGTCTGGAGGGTCGTCCAGAGGGAGAGGAAAGGGAAGGAGACTACCTGGGGGTGGGAGGGTCCTCTTGCTCCCGATTTCTTTGAGGAAGCTCTTTATGAGAGATTCCCAGTTGAGAGCAAAAATGATTTCACCAAAGAGGCACCACTGAGAGGATACGATGAAAGGAAAGAAAAGTGGCCAAAATGCATGCATGGTGAGGACTGCCTAGTGCAGATGTTCACCGAGGGAATAGATGGAGGTCGTCGTTTCTTCAAATGCCTACGAGCATGGGTAATTGCTATTACTATTTGTTTCTTCAATATGTTTGTCTTGTATATCACTTACACGACATACTTATTGTAGTCTTCCTTGGCCGAAGAAAACTATGGGTTTAGTAGGTGGGTCGATCCTCGACCTATTTATCCGCATGCGGAGTACATCTACTACCTACAGGACCATATCTTCGATCTAGAAAGGGAAGTTAGCAGCGGTTACAAGGACGACGGACAGGACGACAACAACAATGGTGCCAATTCACAGGAGGCACTCTGCAATGATCCATATTGCACCTGCCCTAACCACAAGAACAAGGGGCCTCCCCCGTCACCCCCGCCACCACCACCAACAACAACGGGAGGCTACTATGGAGAAGGTGCAACACAATTTGCTATGTGGCCATACTACTAGGATGACTTTATCTTTTTCACATGTACCTAGGTTTAATTACCTAAGGCATGTTAGGTTTAATTACCTAAGGCATGGTTTAATTACCTAAGGCATGTTAGGTTTAGTCGAAGGAAACTCTGTACCCAGGTTCGGTACATGTATTAATATAATGCCGTACGTCGTTAAGTTTTTTTGCAGCGTGTTCAAATTTCAATACGTCCGTATCATTAAGCGGAATATTAAGACCATAGATAATGAAAACAACCACATAATGAAAAGTTCGATACTATGCCACATTACACAACATATTAATAGTACAACTACGTACCGACAGTAGACATAGGGGCAAATGCACTTCCAAATCCTTAGTCTGAAACGTACTGAGTAAGCAACTCATCATCCGAGTACCAGTCCTCTACTACAACCCTGTTGCTGTGGCTAGGCTCAACTGTGTTGCTATGACCTGCATGTCGCTTGTAGTAAGCGGCCTCCGCTTCATCTGCGGCCGCTGCGGCCTGAGTGAAGAGCGTGTTGTCATCCTCCTCTGCCTATAAGCCCACCTCTGCTAGAACGATGAGCTCGCTCAGTCTGCCAATGTCGTCCTCAGCCTCCTGCGCCTAAATGCTCGCCTCTGCTAGAGCGATGAGCTCGCTAAGTCTGCCAGTGTCATCCTTAGCCTCCTGCGCCTGTATGCCCGCCTCTGCTAGAACAATGAGCTCACTCAGTCTGGCAGTGTCGTCTGCATCCTCGTCTCCCTCATCAGACAACACAATCGGTGATTGAACGGTGCGACCACCTCGTGATCTATGGTCATCTAACTTCTTCTCCTCATACCTTGCATGAGCCACCTCTGCGGCATGTTCCTCGCTACAACCAATCCCTTCATGTATAAAATGCAATCAGTTAGCAACGCGATTATATTACATTTAAAACCAGGCAACAAAAAAAAAGGTTTTCAAGCACTCACTGGCACATAATGTAGCAACATGCTCGTTCAAGACCTGCATATGTACTCTTGTCTCCTCCCTTGCCTCATTCCTTGCCTTCTCCTCCTCTAACGTCATCCGCCTCTCCAATCCCCATTTGTTAAGCCCAACATCGATCGGGTTACAAATACCGCGCTGTCTAGCAAACTCACGCATCTTTTCTTTGTGATGTTTAACGAATAGGTTGACGTAGTCAGGTCCATATCCCCTCTTCCATGCAATTAGTTGCCTCTTCTTCAGTTCATCCAAGAACTTAGCTTGACCATCATAACATTCCCAACTGCATTTCCTAGTGCTTTGTTCAAAAGAAATATTATATCATATATGTCTTAGCAAAACAAACAAAATACGATTTCATGTTTACCAGAAAAATAACGAACCTCATCATACTCAACCATATGGCCGCAATAATGGCCTATTCCAAGCTCCGAAGGGACTAGGCCATAGTTGGATTTTACACCACATTCGCACATGACAGGAGGTGCTTTGTAGATTACCCTTTCTTTCTTCTTTTCCTTAACCCTCCGCGGTTCTTCCGGCCATTAGTTCTTAGGACCATACAACCACTCCTTGAAACGACACTTCGCCATTGAAAACACCTAAATAATGAGACATTAGTACATGAACACATATAGCTCAAGATTTTAACACATACACTTTGCACTTACTTCATGCTTGTTTGGACACACAAACTCCAACGTATTCTCAGGGTTTACCACAGCTCGATCTCCGCAATCGCACAGAGGAGGTTCCTCAAGTCGTCTAACTGTGGCTAGGTGCTTCTCCTTAGCCGTCATTGCCGAAGGGTTAGGGGGTGGAACCCACCGCTTGAACTGCTCACGTGGATGTCTCCCTCTAAACCAATCGTCGAAAAAAGGTACCTAGGATCAAACTTGTCTGCACCATCGATCCACTAAAAGAAAAAGCACCTCTCATAGTCCTACACAACGAGATTCCAACAAAATATTAGTACCATACTTACACAAATAAAGAAAAAGGATAGTGCAAACAATTTCTTACATTAAACCGACTACATGTGTAGAAGCAACGCGCGGCTGTGGCTGGATGTTTCGATTGAAAAACATGGGCCGGGAAACTACAGTCACAGTTAGGGACAGGAAGGTCAGGAGGGACGGGGCATCTTTGCTAGACGCGTCGGGGTATAATTCTCGAGGACGACCCCGTTTTCGTCAAAACTCCTCCCGAAATATTTCTTGCATCTAACAAAATGGTTATAATTTAACAAACATAAATCAAAACATCACAAATAAATATCAATGAGAACCATAACTACAATACAACCAATTTCGTTCTAAGAACCGAAAGCAGTTAACATTAAACCCTAAACCTAGGGTTTCTCATTTTATCCACAACAATGAACCCATAACATAACTACATGCGCCTAGGTTCGCTAGCTTTTTCCACTCCTTGGAATCAACCTATGGTTGTATAATACATATATTGAGGGATACAATGAAACCCTAAGTGATGACGATTCTTAGGTTCAAAAATCCGACTAATATATACCGAATCGATGCGAAAAAACCAGGAGGTGAGCGAGGATACCTTGCTCTCGAAGATCTACGGATCAAATCAAGGTTTTCAAGGTCCAATATGTCGATTCGTGAGGTAGGGTGAAGTGGGGAGAGAAAAACCCGAGACGGAGGAGAAAGAAGATTAAGAACACGCTCGGGCAAGAAGGTTGGGCCGGGGTTAAATGCAGGGAGCTCGGCGCCAGTCACTCTAGCGCCGAGCCCCCTAGCAGGTCACCGACCGTGCCCAGGAGCTCGACGCCAGAGACGGTGGCACCGAGCTCGGCGCCAGCATCAATGGCGCCGAGCTAAGGGTCCATTTCCTGAATTCTTTTCGCCATGGGTCTATTTGTGAGAAACTTTCAAAAAAAGGGCCAAATTGTAAAAAATTCGGTCGCGGGTGCCGCCCTCCCCCACCTCCGTCAGCCGACCTCTGGCGCACTAGTTGCCTAGTCCTCCTGTGTCGAGGTGAGCCGACAAAACTAAGCACTGGAACCCTAATCTATTTGGCTATCTGTATTCAGGGTGGATCGATCTGATATAATCCCAAGTGTATGCATGTATGTGCAAAATGGATCTCCTTGTTTTGGTCTTCTTCCTGCTGGATGTGGATTGAATTTAAGGTTACAAGTGAATCTGTGTTTGGTCTTTGATTTTTCAAGCTACCAAACTAATTTGGTAACAGCTGATGTTAATCTGTACAATATGCTCCACTGAATAGATCCAAAAGCTTATTGAGAAGCTCTACAAGGCATTCTGGAACGGTAAGGACTGTTAGTGTCTAAATGGATGTAATATTCATGCTTTCTACTTGTGTTGTTACATTGTCAAACCACGGTGAAATACTACATAAATATTCCTGCCATACCAATTTCAGTTAGCTGTTGTAGCTTTGCCTAGGTTCACATCTTAAGATGGAACCCCTGTTTACTAAAATCTTAATAGGAAACGATGTAGGCTTATTCGAAAATTCTCACTGCAAAGATTCGTTGTTCCTTTCTTTGGTCTGTGTTGGCATGTATGGCTGGCCATGCTGTGGGTTTCCAATTTTTTTGGTCCACTGGACATGAAACAATTTTGAACACTAATCAGTAGTTAGCTAAAAAATGCTTATGCTTTTTGGTCAAACATGCATGACTACCGTTTTTTAAACAATTTGTCAAAGAAAATGTTTGCTTTTCATTGGATTCAACCTCATATTTACTCTTCTATGTTAATCTACTACTAAATTCTATGGTGTTTAGTTTCGGCTTGGACTGGGGCGGGCGCAGCAAAGTGCGCCTCCCGTCCAGTAACTATCTATATGACTTTGTATGATTAAATATACAAAGTCCTGCAATATGACTTTGTATGATTAAATATATAAATGATTTGTTGTCCTGCATTAATCTGGAATTGATATGTAGCTGTACCAAAAAAAAATTGCCACGAATATCTGGAGTTCATACCTTTCTGAATAATGTGGAGTTGTGTTAAGTGAAACAGAATAGCTAAAATTGATGCACTGAGTATTGATCCCTGATCTTTCTTCAAATTATGACAGGAGCTTTGGTGATCCATGATTTATCCGGATTTGTTTATGGTAGCAGCAGCAGATAAAATGTGATTGCATGAAGTGTCCATCTCTAGTTGTATAGAGCAATTGCTTCTATGGAGCATGCAAGCTGAGATATCAGAAGACATGCAGCTGTGGCATTTTGACTTCAATAGGTGAGATATCAGAAGACATGCACAAGGTTTTTAAGCTTTGGCTAGTTTCATTTGTTGGCTGTCTTACAATAATTAATATGGTGTTGCTTTCTCAAGTATTCTTAGAATAATTAGCCATTCATGTTTAATGCCAAGTATGACACTTGCATCTGCATATTTGCAAATAATTAGCATTGTTCACTTCTGGTTGTGGGAAATGTAGAATTCACAAGTTTATCAGCTTCTGACACTTTCACTTAGGATTCATGTATTACAATTTGGTCTCATGTAGCAAGCTCAAAGTTGATTAGGGAAAGCATTTAATTTGAATTCCTTGCTTTCTGATGCAAATGCATCTGTATCTGTGTTACAATTTTGAGCTGTGACAGCAATTACTACTATTTGTTGTCTTCCTCACTGTTGGGTCTCTATTTCAGAAACTTGGTGCAGCAGCCATTCATATAAAGTTCAGGTATTATTCCCTCAACCATGTCAGTTTTGATCTGCAATCTAGCTTTAGTCCTTGTCATTAATCATTACTTGATTTCTAATCTTGTTTAGACATTTATCTATATTCTCTTGCTAGTGTTTCTGTCAGCCTGCTAGTAGCAGCAATATTTACTTGGTCCAGCAGCCTCCCTGTCCCCTGCCTCTCAGTTCGGGGGAATTATTTTTATAGTGACTGAACTATTTGTTCCCCCGAGATCTATTTCTTAAGTAGCTATTTCTGACATTTATATGTTTATTAATCTCATGACACAAGACAAATATACAGATCTTCTCATGGCAGAGGCGATCATCTCAAGGTGTTGCAGAATCTTATCAGATGGACTCTTCTCAAGGTGTTAGGATCTTCTCAGAGATGCTAAGCAGCAAAGCTTGCAGCAAAGTTGTAGACATGAAGCCAACAAAAGTAAAGATGGTTGTTGTTTTTTCAGCTTTAACCAAATGTTTGATGGTTTCCATGGACAACACATGTTAGTTTGTTATTGTTCATTAAATATATATATATATATATATATATATATATATATATATATATATATATATATATATATATATATATATATTGAGACAAGGATAGCTTGATGTTAAGTGACATAATTTAATATGTACTCGAGTTTGATAATTGAATGAGTATGGTTAATGCGATCATTTGTGTATAAAATTTCAATATTGCATTCGTCTTAGAATGTTTGATCCAATGTATATGGGTTTTAGATATACAAGGTTTTAATTTTTTTATCTTGTTTAATTGAGCTCGATGGATTGTTAGTTGCTAAAAGCTCCTTATTGCAATGATCTGTCGCTCGCTAAAAGATCTAACGTGTTGTCGGTTGCTAAAAGTAGGACTGTTGAACTGTCGGTCGCTAAAAATGATGTCTGTCGGTCGCTAAAAATGATGTCCGTCGCTGTATACATATAACGACGGCTTCATTAGCAACTGCAGGGGTCCGTCGCTATAACCTTTAGCAACTGACTGTCCATCGTTGTACACGCCTTTCAGCAGCTCCAAATCAGTTGATGTTTAAAGGGTGTAGCCATCATTGAATGCTCGAAGATCAAGACATATCTTTATCATTAACACGCATTAGCATGTCTGGACCAAGGACCCCAACCACAAAAGGAAGCTCCCTCCAAAACGCAAGATGAATGCTCCGCTTATTATCAGAGGCTAAAGCTTTTACCACAAAAAAAGTGACAAGGGTACCTCTATTTTACCCCCCACCTTATATAGTGACTGAAGCAGTAGTCAAACTTGCATCCGTTCATTTTGGCAGCCATGTCTAGGGAGAGGCAAGTGGCGACATAGATGTCAAAAGTAATCTCGAGACGACCCTGACACAAATGAGCCTAGCGGGGACCGAACCCTTGGGCATAAGGCGGTCGCCCTAATTTGAGGATCAGGCTCGGCTGCGTCAAGCCTCGTGTAACATCCTAAAATTTGACCTAGTTTAAAAATCACTAAAAATTTGAACTTTTTAAAACTTTGCATAGGAACTAGAATATATAACTAACATACGTAATATTTATAAATAAATTAACATAGGAAAACAAAATTTGATGTGCAAAACTTTGTGTGAATGTTTGCTTGACTTGTTGAACTTATGGTGGTACACTTCTGCATACTCATGAATTCAAATTTGAAATTCAAAATCATTTAGACATATGCATATATAATCTGGGAAATAGAAGAGGGAAAGGAAGATAGAAAAGCTACTTGGGCTCAATCTCTCCCTCTCTCACTCGGCCCGCAGCAGCCGCATCCCATCTCTCTCACTCCCTCCCCTCTCCCCTTCTCTTCTCCCACGTGGGCCGGCCCAGCCAGCGTCGCAGCAGCCGCGGCGTAGTGCTCGGCCCAACCTCGCTCGCACCCCTCCCTTCTCCCCTCTCTCTCGCTGACACCGGGCCCCGATCATTAGCTTCGCCATCCACCTCACGGCCAATAGCCGTATGCGGCATAGCCGCGCATCAACACCCCGCCAGCTCCACCTCGGTGCCAACCAAGGTAAACGGCGACATGATGAGACCTCAGGACCCCACGGCGCCCCACTTTTCTTCTCTTCTCCCCTCTCCTCCCTCACAGTGAGCTCATCAACGTCGACGCCATGGTCGCCTCCGCGCCAAGCCACCTCCCCTCTTCTTCCCCGCTGCGTTCTTGGCCGATTGGAGTGACCGGTGAGTCCCAGAGCCCCTCCTCTCTCTCTTTTGCTAGCTAGTTAGTCGTCTCCCTCTCTGTGTCGCACTGTCACCACGCGCCCTGCTCCGCCGAGCCGCCATGGCCGTCGGTCATCACCGGCAAGGCCACCCAGAGCACCACACCACCCTCACCACACTCACCACTCACCCGCACTCACGTATACGTCAATGATTGCAATGGTAGAGGATCGTAAGGCTGAGTTCGCGATGCATTGCCACCGCGTTCCCTCCGACGAGCCACCACGGGCACCCGTTGCCAACAGGCAACCCCGCCATCGGCCGTGGCATGACCCCGCGAGCACCGTACACCCATCCCCCATCACTGCTGAGGGCCGGCGCTTGCCGGCGTGACTGAACTTCGGTGAGCAAGGGCCTCCCCCCTTTTTTGGCGTCACGGTGGGACACCCCCGCTGACGCCGTCTCCCTCTCTCACCCCTTCTCTGTCTCTACCACGTGGGCTAGGCGCATGACAGCGTTGCCGTTACCGTTGGCCTCCCGTTCGTCCCTCCCCCTCTCTCCCTCTTTCACTGATGCGTGGGCCCATGGCCATGACGCCGCAGCTGACGTCTCCGCTGACATAGGTAGGGTGGCCCACCTGTCATCGGCGCCCACACACACCACACACACAGGGTGGGGTACACTTTAGAAAATGCTGGGTACACCCAGCTAGTGTACACAGAGAGCTAAAAATACATCTTCCTAGCTTAGAAAAATTCATAGAAAATTTGTAAATAAACTAGATGCATTAGGGAATTTAATCATAGCAATTTGCACATATTTTCATGCACTAGAAAATGCATATAAATTTCCACCTAGCAAAATAGCTATAGAATAAACTTCTAAAATATATAACTTTTATACCCTAACTCCTTTTTACATGAAACCACCTCTAAAATTCATCTAAAATCTAGCTCTATCATTTGCACCTGGTACCACCATATTGTTCTATGTTTGTTTTTGCCCTTTCTTTTATGGTTGGCTGGTAGTCTTATTTCGATCGATACGCCCGACAGACGACGGTAATCGTTAGGAGGACGAGGACCCAGATTTTGTAGACGTGCCGGAAGGTGACAACGACGAAGGCAAGTCCTAGCTCCCCTTCCTATCATCTTGCTTTAAACCACTGAAATGTTAAAACATGACTATAAGATTATTACCCTAGAATATGAGCTTGGTTATTGTGATATGATTATTGATGAATTGAGATAAATGGTTATCTTGTTACTTTATGAGCTCCACGTTATGAATGAACTTAGGGATAATAATGAAACTTAAAATTCGTAAACCTAAAACTAAAGCCCGATAGGGGGCGAGCAAGGATGCCTAGAGAAGATTCTTGTGGGAGATACTCGGCTCGGTCACATAAGGACCGGTTCGTAGTCCCTCTCGCCTAGTGAGATATTACGTACAGTCACATGTGTATATGGGTAGGCTTGATCTCACACCCCGTTAGATAGATGTATAATTTCTTTTAGGAGGCCGGTGTAGGCAGCGGAATATCAGGAGCCGAGACGGAGTTAGGTTTTTTTCCATGGTCCAGGTTGGCGTGGATGCTATGTGATCTTCCACTGTTAAGCTTTTGAGATTTTGGCCGCGTTCGAGCCCATGATTAGTTTTGGCCATTGTTAGAGCCATGGTATTTTTGTGATGATTAGGTATCATCACGTTGGGACGATTAGGTATCTTCTCGGAATTTGTGTGTTTCCAACCCCTGAGAAGCCGTAGTAGAGTTATATGGATATCGAAGGTCGCGTACATTCGGGTACAAGGTCTCGTTAGTTCTATTTCATCCATTGATGATGGATGAGGTTGCACCTATCGTGTGGGGAAATTTGTACACCTATGCAGAGTTAATTAAACCTATTCGAATAGCCACGTCCTTGGAATGGGCAAATGTTAGGATGGGCTACTATGATTAGATTTACTTTGATGTGTAATGAAACTGGTATTGGAATTGATGTTAACTCGAGGACTTGTGGGAATGGTAATACTCCGCTAGGACTCAACCCCTAATTATAATCACCACTACACTTCTATATTCCACCCTATGGTTAGGGCTTGCTGAGTACGTATGTACTCACTCGTTGTTGACCCACAGACTTCGGCACGGAAGAAGACTATGACTTCGACGAGGAGACGTACCACGAGGATTAGGATCCCCGCAAGGAAATACGTTCGTATGACATCGAGGCTAGGGTTTCAACCGCGCTCAAGTTGCCTGTGGAATAGGACACCGCTTCGCTATATAATAATCCCGCTCTAGAGATCACCAATAATGCCATTTCACTGCCGTAGTATTCTGCTAGATATGTAGCCTATGACCATGCCCCTTTGGGCCACCATTGTAAGACCTTATTTCTAGATATCAATAAAGCTCAGAACCTTTTATTATATATATCTGTGTACCATTCTTGTGATTTGGTGCGTACTTGTGCGTGATCCTGGTGCAAGTACGGATGCACTTAGGACTCTCAAATTGAGGGGCGACACCTCGCCCTCGAAGTGGGAAGTATTAGATGCAAAGCCTCGCACCCAAGGTCCACTAACAATGTTTCCTTCCCTTCGCACAAACCCTATGGATGTAGGTACATGGTGAGGCGTTCACAGGTCTTCTACAAAGGCCTTCGAAGATCGTCCATGAAGTCCCCGGGAAGCTGGATTCAAGGATGGCCATGATGGTCCCAAGAGAAAAGCCGAAGGATTAAGCCTTTGCTCTAGAGGCTAGGGTTGAGGGCGACCAATAGAGGACGGCGGAGGCCTCCTGAAGGATGACCACGGTTTCCTTCATCAAGGGTATCTGGAAGGGCCTCCGAGTCATTTACAATGAAGGTCCTTCAAGTTGGGCAGCGGTCGGCCTCCGCCTCCAAAGGCCCCTTAGATGGACCCAGTGGCCCAGCAAGCCTGATGATAGCTCGATATATATAAAGGGCCCATTAGGTGAGGCGGTTGCAGTAGGAATTGACCCTAAGACCCGTGTGACCATGGATGTTGTACGACCTAGAATATTCTTAGCATATTCTATAGTAGGTAGAGGACACTTATGTACAAATGGATGTATGTAACCGGGCCCTAGAAAAGGGAGGACTCGAATATAAATAAAGTTGACAGATCATTTGGATCAATTTCGAAGAAACCTACGCCTCTGTAGTTGTGTTTATGCAGGACAAGATCAGAGACCTTCGGGGCTCTAACCTTCACCCGTCTGAGGAATCCAAACTTCTCCACGTCGGGATACAAGAACCCAAAATTTTTGATAACCGGCTCTAAAAAATCGTTTTTGACAGACTATAAAAAACGTTTGGGCAGTAGTGAAGAACAAAATGGGCATTTGCGACAACATCACCATATGCATCAATTAATGTTGTCATACAAAACACCAATAATAACTAAATGCCCGCTCTCTATTGGTAAAGGCGATCAATCAAAAGCAACCGTCTGGACTTTCTCCATGCAGATCCATAATTAATTGCCAGATCATCTGACAGTTCGGGACAGTTAGCAAGAAGATCGAGCTAGAGTAATAATATCAATGTGCACATAATCACAATGTGGAAAGTCAATGTGCGCAGAATCGCATTAACTAATTAGTTCAGATCTCATATAGTTTTCACTATGGTTTTATCACAGATAAATAAGACACATGCATGGATGCACGAGGGCCCCTTTGACGAAAGAAAGATAACCAGGATTATGCCGGACCTCTGCCAGTTCATTATATATACACGAAGTTGTTAATCAAAGAGGCAGATACTTTGGCAACATTTGTGTGCTGCCCACGGAGCACAAGCACTGAAACCTTTCAGAGCGGGGAGCACCTACGGCTCAGCATTAGTCTAATGACGTCAGAAACATGAACATAAAATATTGAGACTACCACCTCCAATATGATTGGCTTAATTTGTAATGTTGGTGCTTTATTAGACGAGACATGCAACCATATATATATTGATTGGTGGTCAAATATTACAGCATATAGCTGGCATTATATTGGTGCTTGTATATACATAATAGTTGTACCTTAATATCTGAAAAATGTAGAACTATTAAGAGAGGAGGCAACAATTTTTTGTGAATATGAAAAGTATTAACAGAGGTGCGTGTCTTAGGCTGCACGGCTCTATTAAAAACATTAACAGAGATGGCAATCGTAACCCGGCCCATTTGCCTTTATTAATCATTTACAGAGATCGACAACCAAACACTACAACATCAATGATTTTTTGTAACATAAACATTTTTTAGTAGAGACTGGCCCAATTAAAATCCTCCTCTAAAATGATTCCCGAGCCGGCCTGCCTCTAAAGATCGATTTTTAGTGGCGGCTGGAATTACAGCTGCCCGTAGAAATGCTTCTAAATCTTCCTGTTAGGCTACAAACCAGCTCTTGCAAGCGTGATCAAATTGCGAGAACCATGTTCCATCTATATAGTGATACTCGTCCCACACCTAAATACCACACAGGTCGTCGAACACCGCACACAGGCAAAAACAAATAAACAAGCCACAGAGACGAAGCAATATATATGGTACATTGATATAATATATACCCACATATACACCATATATATATACTTGTATATCACTACTACACAAATGATTTTGCAAGGCGATGCCCTTTTATTAACGGAGGCGGTCACAAAATCCAACCGCCGCGGTTAATGTCTGCGATTAACGGAGGCGGACATTTTTTATTTACCGAGGCAGTCACTTTTGCAAGCCTCGGAAAATCGATTTTCGGAGGCGGGTACACTATAAGGCCTTCCTCCTAAAAAGGCCTAGGCCTAAAGAAGCCCAGAAGGCCCGTTATTAGGGTTTCATATATATATAGCTGAGTTAGGGTTTGGGGGCGAAATCATCCCAACTCTCTCTCTCGTCTCTCACAGGGCGTAGAGCGCGCAGCGCTCTCAAGCAGAGGCGCGCGGGCTCTCACGCACGCTCCCTCCCTCCCCACCCCAACCCGTGCCGCCCCTTTCCCCTACACTGCCGGCAGCGCCCCCTCCTCTTCTCCTCCCGACGGCGCCCCCTCCCCATCCCGGCGGCGCCCCATCCTCTTCTCCTCCCGGCGGTGCCCCCTCCCAATCGCGGCTGTGGCGGTGGATCCAGCACCACCGAGCGCGGATCTGGCCTTCCCCCACTGCCAGGCAAGCCGGAGCACCTCCACAATCGGCGGATCCAGCGCCCCTCCCCCTTCTTCCCTGCCACCGAGCATGGATCGGGTCGCGGCGGCCCCTCGGCCGCGGATCCGGTCGCGGTGGGGGCAGATCGGGCCGCGGCGGCGGCAGATCCAGTCGCGGCGGGGATGAATCGGGTCGCGGTGGACAGCGGATCGAGACGTGGCCGGAGCAGCTCGGGTCACGGTGGCGGCGGATTGAGGCGTAGCGGATCTGCCCCGTCCACCTCCGGCGATGGCGGAGGGAGGAGCGGCGGATTCCGGTGGTGGATCGAGCAACCCCGGCTGCAGCGGCGCGCGAGGGCCTTCTCCCCTGAGCGGCGGTGGCGCGTGGGGCAGAGCCTGCTCCCAGGACGATGGCCCAGATCTAGGCCTGGTTAGGTCAGGGCTTTGGCCTTTTTTCTTTTTTTTTTGTTTCCTTAATTTGATTAACCGAGGTGTGCATTTGAACTGACTCCGTAAAGTCACAATTAACCGTGACCTTTGATCGGAGGCGGTTGGAATGCCTGTCTCCATTAACCCTTTTTGTCCGCCACCACTAAGATTTCTGTAGTAGTGTATAAACCCGGCCGTTTGTATGAGATACACAGGTGTGTATGGTCCTAGTGTATTTTATACGAGAAGCTTTGCTTGAGCTGTGTAACAGTTGTGTGAATGGATCGGATCTCATCTCAATATCACAAATAAACGGTTAAAAATGAAATATATATGTAGCGAGCAGCAAGGGATACATTACTAATTGCAGGCACGTGTATCATTTGTTTGATGTGTACAAAAACAGATCAAAACAGATAAAAAAGAATCATCAGAAAAGATACACAATAGAGAAGTGATGAAAGAAAAAAAACAAAGAAAAAGTACTTCTTGCATTGTGTGTGTATATATATACTAGCAATCCACATGCGATTATATAATTTGTATATAAAAACGCACGCACGCACGTCGTTGTCCGCGGAACGCTGCGAAGTGATCGAGACCAGCACGTCGTACATAATACAGTTGTAATGGTATAAATAGAACGCACCTCCTCCTGCTTCTCCAAACCACCAAGACGCAAGCAACCATCCATCCCCGGGAGCGCGAGTGCGACAGCTAGCTACCTGCTGGTACATACGTAGGTGTCGTCGTCGACGTCCATGGGGAGCGCACCGGCCACCGTCCACGAGATGAGGCGTGCGCAGCGCGCGGATGGGCCGGCCGCCGTGCTCGGCATCGGCACGGCGAACCCGCCGACGTGCATTGCCCAGGACGATTACCCTGACTACTACTTCCGCGTCACCAACAGCGAGCACCTCACCGACCTCAAGGCCAAGCTCAGCAGGATCTGCAACAACAAGAAGTCCGGCATCAGGCAGCGCTACTTGCACCTCAACGAGGAGCTTCTGGCCGCCAATCCGGGCTTCATCGACCCCACGCGGCCGTCCCTGGACGAGCGCGTGGAAATCGCCTCCGCCGCCGTCCCGGAGCTGGCTGCGAAAGCGGCCGCCAAGGCCATCGCGGAGTGGGGCCGCCCGGCCACCGATATCACCCACCTCATCTTCAGCACCTACTCCGGCGCGCGTGCCCCGAGCGCCGACCGCCGCCTGGCCTCCCTGCTGGGCCTCCGCCCCACGGTGTCCCGCACCATCCTCAACCTTCACGGCTGCTACGGCGGGGGGCGGTCGCTCCAGCTCGCCAAGGAGCTCGCGGAGAACAACCGCGGCGCGCGCGTCCTCGTCGCCTGCTCCGAGCTCACGCTCATCGCCTTCTACGGGCCCGAGGGAGGCTGCATCGACAACATCATCGGCCAGACCCTGTTCGGTGACGGTGCCGGGGCCGTCATCGTCGGCGCCGACCCCGTCGCCCCTGTCGAGCGCCCGCTGTTCGAGATGGCGTTCGCGTCGCAGACCACGATACCGGAGACCGAGGACGCCATCTCCATGCAGTATAGCAAATGCGGCATGGTGTACCACCTCTCCAGCCAGGTGCCCCGCCTGCTGCGGTGCAACGTGGAACGCTGCCTTGTCGACGCGTTCCGCACGCTCGGCGTCAGCGCCGCATGGAACGACCTTTTCTGGGCGATCCATCCCGGCGGTCGTGCCATCCTGGACAACATCGAGGAAGTGCTCGGTCTGGAGGACGGGAAACTGGCGGCGAGTCGCCACGTGCTCAGCGAGTTTGGCAACATGAGTGGCACCACAGTGATCTTCGTGCTCGATGAGTTGCGCCGCCGTCGGGCAGCAGCGGCCAAGCAGGGAGGGGATTTGCCGGAGTGGGGAGTGATGATGGCTTTTGGACCGGGAATCACAATCGAGACCATGGTGCTCCACGCCCCTAGCAACCTGGAACTGGAGGGAAATTGACAATTCAAACATCGACCAAAAAGACTAACTTCTATATAGGGAGTATAAAGCATGCATGGCATATACTATAAACCCGGTATAGAGGTTGCTCTAGTAAAATAAGCTCCATATGGCTAATTCGTGGACCATATAAGGTGGTGTGTTAAATTTGTTCCTTAATTTTCAGTGTGTTATATTGTTGTGATAATTGTATTTGTGTCTATATAATATAATATTAAAAAGAGGAAAATTAATCAGTTCGTCATCAGTTTCTTCCCTATCCATCCATTCCTCACTCCCACCGGTTTTCTTGCTTCCCTCAGTCTGATTCCTCTTGTTAAGAGCAAAACCCGTGGTATTGAGGTTGCCCTAGCTAAAATAAGGTCAATATAGCTAATTCATGGACCATTAGCATATTTCCCGTGCTAACTCTACGGTGACGTCTAAAAAACAAATCATAAAACTAAAATAAATAGTCTTTTCGGGCTCTTGTGGTTCATAAAACTACAGTAAATCATAAAAGATCTTACAGCATTAAAAATTCTCTAATAGAAGTTAATTCTTGACAGTATTCCCCAATAGTCTTGATGGAAGATGAGGTAAGTTCCGTACATTTAGATAGCAAGTCAGATGTGCAGCTCCATGTTTGATTCTCAATAATGACATAATATAGTAATATAACTATGGTACCGATAGTTCTAAAAGAAAACTATTGCCTAAAGTAGGAATCTGTAAAGACCTACAATCAACCAGCAAATGTTAACTCCTTCATATTTGAACCATGTACAGGAATGAACCCCTTCACTAACTTGTGACACACAGATTGTATTCGAAACATGGACAAAACCTCTAGTGTTTTTCTTCAGTAAATTCCAGCTGGTATATCATACTATAATACAATCAAAAGTCAGCTCTTGCTACCAGGGATCTGGTCAGAGATTGTAACAGATAATGAGCCATTAAACAACCAAGCAAATGTCATTATAATAACAGAACTACAATAGTATCGCTGTGGTCTCTCTCTGGAGGTGCATAAAAGCACTTGCAGACTTGCTGCACACCCTAACACATATCCAGTAGCTATAATATTCTGATAAGCCAGGCTCCTATAATTCCCAAGAGTATATACGAAACAAGCTAATTCGCTTATCACAGAAACAACAAAACCCTTCAGTGTCTGTGTCCTCTCTAGACCTCTAGACATCTCTAAGAAAACTATCTGGAGCAGCGCAGGGCCATGTATATCATAGATTGACCACATAAGAACACAAACAAGCTAATATAGGCTCTGACCTTTCGAACTAAATAGCATTGCAGGTACCATGATAAGAGGATAGATCATTTCAAATTATTTGTTGGACATGATATTGAAACACAATTTGTACAAGAGAAAACTTACTCGATTAATTTTAGGCTGCAACTTTCTCCTGCCAAATGGGATTCTTTTTATGCATCAGTTTTATTTGCACAAAAAAATCAAGTTATGAGCCTTCACTCCTGCAAAGGAAACCAACAGACTGAAGGTTCTTCAGTTTCACTACTGCAAACTTGAAATTCCCTGACCGTTTCGAATTTTTTTTGACGGTTAATGCATAAACCGTCAGGGTAAATAAAATTACCTTGACGGTTTCTGGAAAACACATAGGAAAATTGATATTATTTTCACGGTTTCTGGAAAACACACACGGAAATTAAATAACCGCCAGGGAAATTCCTAATTAACCTGTGAGTGCACATAACCGTCAGGGAAATTTCCAATTCCCTGACTGGTTTTCGATTTTTTTTACGGTTATTGCATAAACCAGTCAGGGTAAATAGAATTATCTTGATGGTTTCTGGGGAAACACACATGAAAATACTAGAAACTCAAGAACATGAACAAAATGTTTTCTCTTTTTATTCTGCGATGAAATTTTGTAACTAGTCTTTCTCCCTCATGCTAACTCCAAGTGATATGTTTCTTTTTCCTAGTTCTGTCTAAAATCATGATCTACCAATTAACAACATTTGCTTGGATAACAATTATTATTTCTTGGTTCTTTCGCATATGTTTGTTTTCCAATCATGTATATAGAGAAAGCACCTTGTGAAACAACCTTTATAAAATGTCTTTCATACTCCAAACTTTGTAGAAGTTTCAAAATTTTCGGAACCAATTTTCTATTTTCTATAGTCTAAACGATTTTCTGTACGCTTATCGGAAGTAATTCCAAATTGAACAGTGGGTACCTCCAATAAGATTCCAAAAACTTTATAAAATTTATATTTATGATCATATGTTTCACTCTAGGCCATATCAGAGATGGATGAAAAAATCATTTGTTTTGCTATGGATATATCATCCTTCTATCTCCAAATTAACATAAAATAATTGTAATAATTCAAAACTTTGTTAGAAAATCATACAAACTTGCATGAAATATGTTTTTGGTGTACAATGTTCCAATAAAAATTCATATGTTTTAAAAAAAGAAATGACATACATTGCTCACAAATGGTACATCTCTCACATAATTATTTGAAACTATGTGAGAGATGTGTTCATTTGTGAACATGTATAGTACAACTTTGTTAAAATGATTCACAATTTTTACGGAAAGTTTATACACCCACATTATGCCTCCATACCAATTTTTAGAATTTTTAGACAACTTTATGATATTATTAATTTTTTTCGTTGGAGTCACCCAAATAGTAGTTTGAGTAATATTCAACAAAACACTTAATTTTTCATTGATTTTTAGGAAATATATGTATTATATTTTATTTAAAAAGTATTTTGGGTACATGGATATAATTGGATTAGAATGTTTACGACAATAGTGTCTAATCACATAGTGCATAAATTAAACTTTGATAAATAGGAAATAAAACTCATTAAATGTTAAAGGCCCAGCGGCCTAGACCTGGGCTGTGCATCCCTATTCCTCCGCCCATCGGACCAAATCGGCCCATCTAAAAACCCTAGACTATATAATTGTAACCCCTCCATCCCACTCCTAATTCCCAGCCCTCGCCCTCCTCTCACCCCCGCGCCGCATCTTGGCCGCGGTAGGCGCCACAACCAAGCCCGTCGCTCCTCCTCCTCTCGCCCGACGCGCGCGGCCCCTGTGGCCCCCGTCTAGCGCGTGCCCCCTATGCCCAGGCTCTCCCTCTCCCTGGTGCTCAGTCTCTCTTGTGTGGCAGCTGGGCGGACGCTGCACGCCTATGCCAGGTGCACAGTTCCTCAGTCCTTCGCTGGCGACGAGCAACCACTAGGTATGTGCGCCCTCCTCAGTTCCTTCGCCGGCGACGAGCACCCACTAGGTATGCGCGCCCCTTCTCTTCCCTTGCCATTGTCTTCTCTTCCCTTGTTGTTGTACGAAAGCCGCACTACTAGAGAACAGACTTTAGAACGATGTCCCAATTTGGCATTAGCCTCAGCATTTTTTGCCCCCGGGACTAAAGGTTCCTGCCCAACGGTCGTCCGCGGGGCAGGGATCTTTAGTCCCGGTTGGGACTAAAGCTTTTAGTCCCGGTTTGGGTGATGCCCCGGGAATAAAGATTAATCTTTAGTCCCGGTTTGGCCCCCTAACCGGGACTAATTATCCCGGCCTATAGACCAGCTCATTTCTTCCTCCCCGAGCCTGAGCCATTCCATTCAAACTCACTGTCTCTGTTCTTCAGCTTGCTGTTGTTCTTACTCTCTCCCCCTCCATTGGTGTTGCTCTTCGATTTTGGAGGTAACAAACTTAATCCTCTTATATTTTATCAGTAGCTTATCTCATTTTGCGATGTAGATGCATGTGTAACTTTATATGTTGGACTTTATTATGATTTTGTATGTCATTTTTAGCTCAAAATCACATGATGATTTGCATATATGTTTGG
Organism: Miscanthus floridulus; assembly: GCF_019320115.1. Lineage (NCBI taxonomy): Eukaryota > Viridiplantae > Streptophyta > Magnoliopsida > Poales > Poaceae > Miscanthus > Miscanthus floridulus. The sequence continues at coordinate 101,274,480 of NC_089588.1, read as the reverse complement.
ATAAACAAAAGTTAAATTAGTTCATCAAAATCACGCCTCGCTCGTCCTCGCTAGAGCACGTGTCCATCCTCGTCCCCAGCGGCTTACGTGATCTTAGAATTAATTTTTCCATGAAATAAAAAACTTAGAAAATAGTTAGAAAATTGTAGAAAATCCATACTAGTTGAACTTGTGGACCGTGTTCAGCTCGGCGAGCCATGTTCTCTGCCGAGCGGTAACGGACGTCAAGGAGGAGCTTTGATTTTACGAGAGGAGAGCGGCAACGGTCGTGGAAGACCGTGTTCCCTTCCTCGTAGAATCGGAGCTCTTCCTTGGCCAAGTACGGTGCCGTCCGGTGGAGAAATGCTCGCCGAGATGATCACGTAAGCAAGGTCAACTAGTACGGATGGTTATTTATTGAAACATGTTTTCGAGCTATAATTTGATGGATATTTGATAACTTCAGACCTACAAATGTCATCTACAAATGTTACTATCCTCGGCGAACCTAAACGCCCGCGAGCTCGCCGATATCGAGCAGGTCACTTAGAATTATTTTTTCCATGAAATGAAATACTTAGAAATCATGCCTTTTATTTTTTAGAATTAAATTTTCCATGAAATGAAAAACTTAGAAAATAGTTAGAAAATTATAGAAAATCCGTACTAGTTGAACTTGCGGACCGTGTTCATCTCGGTGAGCATGTTCTCTACCGAGCGGTAACGACGTCAAGGAGGAGCTTTGATTCTACGAGGGAGAGCGGCAACGGTCGTGGAAGACCGTGTTCCCTTCCTCGTAGAATCGAAGCTCTTCCTTGGCTAAGTACGATGCCAGTCCGGTGGAGAAATACTCGCCGAGATGATCACGTAAGCAAGGTCAACTAGTACGGATGGTTATTTATTGAAACATGTTTTTGAGCTATGTGATTTCTATGTCATTTTTAGCTCAAAATCACATGATGATTTACAATAGTAAAATCACTTGATAGTTTGGTATTTTACTATTATACATAGTACATATTTCATGGTTTAGTTAGATAAATAAATAATTTTAGTTTTGTTTAAATATATTATTTTAGAAAATGTGAAATTTACACTAGTTTGCAAAAATAAGTATAGAAAGTAGATGACAACTGGTACCGGATCCTCGGCCTCTCGTTCGGTTGCGAAACGACTGAGGCCAGAACTCCCTCTCATTATCTACGGCAAGTGTAAGCAGAAGATTGTGATGGAGTACCGAGTCAAGAGACAGGGACCCAACAAGGGTCGTGTTTTCTACAAGTGCCCGGATCGCGATGTGAGTTTCTTACGCATTTGATTATTATGGCTAATTGACCTGCTTTTCTTGAATATTTTTGACTAAATATTTTTTGGCTTTAATTTCAGTGGGAGGGCAATGGATGCGATGGTTGGTACTGGGAGGAAGATTATGCTACATACGTGCAGAATTCGGGTGCGCTTGAGGTAGCGGCTGCTGATGATGAGGCAGTGAGCCAGCAGGAGAAGCTTATTGATATTCAACAGACGAATGATTTGTCTGTTTTAGTTGCGTACGGTCACGAAATAATTATGTTACTGAAGTGCATTGTAGTTTTAGTTTGTTTAGTGATAGTTGGGATTGCTTACGTTGTAGCCAGGCTTAGTTAATTAATCAACCGTGTGTGTGTCATCTATGTTGTGTAATAAAATACTTAATTATGTTCAAGGTTTTCATAATTTGTCGTGTAATGCAGATTATGTCACGCCATTGGATGTACAATGCCGATCGCCGCTCCCAAGACTTTATTGAGGGCGTGCACTATTTCTTAGGTGTGGCCGAGGCAAATAAGCGGGATGGTTTCATGTGCTGTCCATGTGCCATATGTAAGAATTTAAAGGAATATTCAAGCTCAATGAGTCTTCATTCACATTTGCTTAAGTCAGGTTTCATGTCAAACTATATATGTTGGACTAAGCATGGAGAAAGCGGGGTCATGATGGAAGAAGGTGAAGGAGAAGATTTAGACATTGATGACATTATTGCTCAGTATGGTGCCTTTGATGATACTACAATGGGGGGAGATGAAGAAGAGGTAGCGGCAGAAGATGATCTCGGTGATGCTCTTGGCGATGCCATTCGTGATGCACAACAAGAATGCGAAAGTGAAAAAGAGAAAGTTAAGTTCGAGCGCATGCTTGAGGATCATAGGAAGTTGCTATACCCTGACGGCCGAAGAGGGGCAAAAAAAGTTGGGTACAACACTGGAATTGCTACAGTGGAAGGCAAAGAATGGTGTATCCGACAAGGCATTTGGGAATTTATTGAACCTCATAAAGAAGATGCTTCCGAAGCCAAATGAATTGCCCACCACTACGTACGAAGCAAAAAAGGTTGTCTGCCCTTTGGGATTAAAAATCCAGAAGATACATGCATGTCCTAATGACTGCATCCTCTACCATGGCAATGAATACGAGAATTTGGATGAATGCCCGGTATGTAAAGCAGCAGCGGTATAAGATCAGGCGCGATGATCCTGGTGACGTCGAGGGTGAACAACGTCCTAGAAAGAAAATCCCTGCCAAGGTTATGTGGTATGCTCCTATAATACCACGCTTAAAACGTTTGTTCAGAAATAAAGACCATGCAAAGTTGTTGCGGTGGCATAAAGAAGACCGTAAGGTAGACAATATGCTGAGACACCCAGCTGATGGGTCCCAGTGGAGAGCGATAGACAGGGAATTTCCAGAGTTTGCAAATGAGGCTAGAAACTTAAGGTTCGCCTTAAGTACAGATGGTATGAATCCTTTTGGGGAGCAGAGCACTAGTCATAGCACTTGGCCAGTTACTCTATGTATCTACAACCTTCCTCCATGGTTATGCATGAAGCGGAAGTTCATTATGATGCCGATCCTCATCCAAGGTCCGAGGCAACCTGGCAACGACATTGATGTCTATCTGAAGCCATTAGTTGAAGAACTTCTAGTTTTATGGAACAAACCAGGTGTACGTGTCTGGGATGAGTACAAACAAGAACACTTTGACCTACGAGCAATGTTGTTCGTAACAATCAATGATTGGCCTGCTTTAAGTAATCTTTCAGGTCAGACAAACAAAGGATATAATGCATGCACACATTGTTTTGATGACCTTGACAGTATATATTTGAAAAGATGTCGAAAGGTCGTGTACCTTGGCCATCGTCGATTCCTTCCTTTGAATCACCAAGTAAGAAAGAAAGGTAAGCATTTTAAAGGTAAGCCAGACCACCGGAAGAAGCCTCATAACCGAACCGGGGAAGATGTACTCGCAATGGTCAAGGATGTGAAAGTAGTATTTGGAAAGGGACAAGGCAGCGAATCTATTCCCAAAGATGCTAAGGGACACGCACCCATGTGGAAGAAGAAGTCCATCTTTTGGGAGCTACCCTATTGGCAAGTCCTAGAGGTCCGCAACGCAATCGACGTGATGCACCTGACAAAGAATCTTTGTGTGAACCTGTTAGGATTCATGGGTGTGTACGGGAAGCCAAAGGATTCACTTGAAGCACGCCAGGACTTGCAGGGCATGAAAGAACGAGACAACCTTCATCCAGAGAAGACAGATGATGGACGTCATTACTTAAGTCCTGCTAGCTACACGCTTAGCAAAGAAGAGAGGGACAGCATGTTCGAATGTCTAAGCAGCATCAAGGTCCCATCGGGATTCTCCTCCAATATAAAGGGTATAATAAATGTGCCAGAGAAGAAATTCCTAAACTTAAAGTCCCACGACTGCCACGTGCTTATGACAGCAATTGCTTCCAGTTGCTTTAAGAGGAATTCTACCTCCACATGTACGTCTAGCCACCGTGAAGCTATGTGCATTCCTCAATGCAATTTCTCAGAAGGCAATCAATCCAGTGGAACTAGCTACTCTACAGAATGATGTGGTTCAATGTCTTGTCAGCTTTGAGTTGGTGTTCCCTCCATCCTTCTTTAATATCATGACACACCTCCTAGTTCATTTGGTGAAGGAGATTAGTATTCTTGGACCTGTGTTCTTACATAACATGTTCCCCTTCGAGAGGTTTATGGGAGTCTTGAAGAAATATGTGAAAGTCCGTTCTAAGCCTGAAGGAAGCATCAGCCTAGGGCTATGGAACAGAGGAGGTCATTGAGTTCTGTGTTGACTTTATTCCTGACCTTGCCCCGATTGGCGTTCCCGAATCGCGACACGAGGGGAGACTCAGTGGTAAAGGAACTTTAGGGAAGAAAACATATATTGGCATGGAAGACGATTATTTCAATAAAGCACACTACACAGTTCTTCAGAACTCGTCATTGGTGCATCCGTACATCGAGATACATAAGGAGTTCTTACGATCCAAGTTTCTAGGGAAGACTGAAGCTTGGATTAGGCGTCAGCACATGGAAAGTTTCAGTGGTTGGTTGCGAAAAGAATGTCAAGGCGATGACAATATTGATGAGCAACTGTATTTGTTGGCTAGGCAACCATCGTGGCATATCCTCACGTACCAAGGGTACGAGATAAATGGGAATACATTTTACACAGTTGCCCAAGATAAAAGGAGCACCAATCAAAATAGTGGTGTTCGCATAGATGGCACAGATCCAAATGGGAATATACAAACATATTATGGCCGCATAGAAGATATATGGGAACTAGACTACGCACCTAATTTTAAAGTCCCTTTGTTCCGGTGCCAATGGGTGAAGCTGACCGGAGGAGGGGTAACAGTCGACAAAGAGTATGGAATGACAACAGTGGACCTCAACAATATTGGGTACAAAGACGAACCATTCGTCCTTGCTGCCGATGTGAGTCAGATGTTCTATGTGAAAGACATGTCTACAAAATCAAAGAGAGGAAAAAACGAAGACATCAACTCAATGATCAATGAGCCAAAGCGCCACATAGTTCTTTCTGGGAAAATAAATATAGTGGGAATTGAAGACAAGTCAGACATGTCAGAAGATTATGAAAGAAATGTCCGAATTCCACCCTTCATAGTGAAGAAAGATCCAAGCATCATGTTAAATGATGAAGACACTCCATGGTTATGACAAGATCATAACCAAGGGTCATACGTCAAGAAGAAAATTCACTGTTGTGCCCGCATGATACAACGATGCACTGTTGTGACATAGTTTTAGAAAGTCTATATGAGATTCAAGAATTTATGACTAGTGTTTGATAAAACTTTCTCAAATGGGAAAATGAGCTATGTAACAATTGTAGATCTTGCTGAGATGATCAAACTTGGTATTCAGAGATTTTTCATCTGAGGTCATTTAGTGTCTCATTTGAGCAAGTTTGACCAAGTCAAATTTGGTCAAATGAAAAAACAACACTTTGACTCTAGTATTATGAACTCTAAATGACTTCAAATTGAAAAGTTTTGAATACCAAGTTTGTTAAAATCATCAAGATCTACAATTGTTGTTTTGGTCAACTTTCCATTTGAGATAGTTTGGATGGTTCAAATTTGTGATTTTTAAATTTCGTACGCCTACAAACTAGTTTTCGGAAACCCTAGATTGTCTCAAATTGAAAAGTTTTGAATACCAAGTTTGTTCAGCTCATCAAGATATACAATCCTTATATAGGCCATTTTTCATTTGAGAAAGTTTGAACAAAATGTAGTTCAAATTTCACAAGTGTGTGACATAGTTTTAGAAAGTCTATATGAGATTCAAGAATTTATGACTAGTGTTTGATAAAACTTTCTCAAATGGGAAAATGAGCTATGTAACAATTGTAGATCTTGCTGAGATGATCAAACTTGGTATTCAGAGATTTTTCATCTGAGGTCATTTAGTGTCTCATTTGAGCAAGTTTGACCAAGTCAAATTTGGTCAAATGAAAAAACAACACTTTGACTCTAGTATTATGGACTCTAAATGACTTCAAATTGAAAAGTTTTGAATACCAAGTTTGTTAAAATCATCAAGATCTACAATTGTTGTTTCGGTCAACTTTCCATTTGAGATAGTTTGGATGGTTCAAATTTGTGATTTTTAAATTTCTACTGCCTACAAACTAGTTTTCGGAACCCTAGATTGTCTCAAATTGAAAAGTTTTGAATACCAAGTTTGTTCAGATCATCAAGATATACAATCCTTATATAGGCCATTTTTCTATTTGAGAAAGTTTGAACAAAATGTAGTTTCAAATTTCACAAGTGTGTGACATAGTTTTAGAAAGTCTATATGAGATTCAAGAATTTATGACTAGTGTTTGATAAAACTTTCTCAAATGGGAAAATGAGCTATGTAACAATTGTAGATCTTGCTGAGATGATCAAACTTGGTATTCAGAGATTTTTCATCTGAGGTCATTTAGTGTCTCATTTGAGCAAGTTTGACCAAGTCAAATTTGGTCAAATGAAAAAACAACACTTTGACTCTAGTATTATGGACTCTAAATGACTTCAAATTGAAAAGTTTTGAATACCAAGTTTGTTAAACTCATCAAGATCTACAATTGTTGTTTTGGTCAACTTTCCATTTGAGATAGTTTGGATGGTTCAAATTTGTGATTTTTAAATTTCGACGCCTACAAACTAGTTTTCGGAACCCTAGATTGTCTCAAATTGAAAAGTTTTGAATACCAAGTTTGTTCACATCATCAAGATATACAATCCTTATATAGGCCATTTTTTCATTTGAGAAAGTTTGAACAAAATGTAGTTCAAATTTCACAAGTGTGTGACATAGTTTTAGAAAGTCTATATGAGATTCAAGAATTTGTGACTAGTGTTTGATAAAACTTTCTCAAATGGGAAAATGAGCTATGTAACAATTGTAGATCTTGCTGAGATGATCAAACTTGGTATTCAGAGATTTTTCATCTGAGGTCATTTAGTGTCTCATTTGAGCAAGTTTGACCAAGTCAAATTTGGTCAAATGAAAAAACAACACTTTGACTCTAGTATTATGGACTCTAAATGACTTCAAATTGAAAAGTTTTGAATACCAAGTTTGTTAAACTCATCAATATCTACAATTGTTGTTTTGGTCAACTTTCCATTTGAGATAGTTTGGATGGTTCAAATTTGTGATTTTTAAATTTCTACGCCTACAAACTAGTTTTCGGAACCCTAGATTGTCTCAAATTGAAAAGTTTTGAATACCAAGTTTGTTCAGATCATCAAGATATACAATCCTTATATAGGTCAACTTTTCTATTTGAGAAAGTTTGAACAAAATGTAGTTCAAATTTCACAAGTGTGTGACATAGTTTTAGAAAGTCTATGAGATTCAAGAATTTATGACTAGTGTTTGATAAAACTTTCTCAAATGGGAAAATTAGCTATGTAACAATTGTAGATCTTGCTAAGATGATCAAACTTGGTATTCAGAGATTTTTCATCTGAGGTCATTTAGTGTCTTATTTGAGCAAGTTTGACCAAGTCAAATTTGGTCAAATGAAAATACAACACTTTGACTCTAGTATTATGGACTCTAAATGACTTCCAATTGAAAAGTTTTGAATACCAAGTTTGTTAAAATCATCAAGATCTACAATTGTTGTTTTGGTCAACTTTCCATTTGAGATAGCTTGGACGGTTCAAATTTGTGATTTTTAAATTTCTACGCCTACAAACTAGTTTTCGGAACCCTAGATTGTCTCAAATTGAAAAGTTTTGAATACCAAGTTTGTTCAGCTCATCAAGATATACAATCCTTATATAGGCCATTTTTTCATTTGAGAAAGTTTGAACAAAATAGTAGTTCAAATTTCACAAGTGTGTGACATAGTTTTAGAAAGTCTATATGAGATTAAGAATTTAGTGACTAGTGTTTGATAAAACTTTCTCAAATGGAAAAATGAGCTATGTAACAATTGTAGATCTTGCTAAGATGATCAAACTTGGTATTCAGAGATTTTTCATCTGAGGTAATTTAGTGTCTCATTTGAGCAAGTTTGACCAAGTCAAATTTGGTCAAATGAAAATACAACACTTTGACTCTAGTATTATGGACTCTAAATGACTTCCAATTGAAAAGTTTTGAATACCAAGTTTGTTAAACTCATCAAGATCTACAATTGTTGTTTTGGTCAACTTTCCATTTGAGATAGTTTGGATGGTTCAAATTTGTGATTTTTAAATTTCTACGTCTACAAACTAGTTTTCGGAACCCTAGATTGTCTCAAATTGAAAAGTTTTGAATAACAAGTTTGTTCAGATCATCAAGATCTACAATCTGTTATTAGGTCAACTTTTCCATTTGAGAAAGTTTGAACAAAATGTAGTTCAAATTTCACAAGTGTGTGACATAGTTTTAGAAAGTCTATATGAGATTTAAAGAATTTATGACTAGTGTTTGATAAAACTTTCTCAAATGGGAAAATGAGCTATGTAACAATTGTAGATCTTGATAAGATGATCAAACTTGGTATTCAGAGATTTTTCATATGAGGTAATTTAGTGTCTCATTTGAGCAAGTTTGACCAAGTCAAATTTGGTCAAATGAAAATATAACACTTTGACTCTAGTATTATAGACTCTAAATGACTTCCAATTGAAAAGTTTTGAATACCAAGTTTGTTAAACATCATCAAGATCTACAATTGTTGTTTTGGTCAACTTTCCATTTGAGATAGCTTGGACGGTTCAAATTTGTGATTTTTAAATTTCTACGCCTACAAACTAGTTTTCGGAACCCTAGATTGTCTCAAATTGAAAAGTTTTGAATACCAAGTTTGTTCAGATCATCAAGATATACAATCCTTATATAGGCCATTTTTTCATTTGAGAAAGTTTGAACAAAATATAGTTCAAATTTCACAAGTGTGTGACATAGTTTTAGAAAGTCTATATGAGATTCAAGAATTTGTGACTAGTGTTTGATAAAACTTTCTCAAATGAGAAAATGAGCTATGTAACAATTGTAGATCTTGCTAAGATGATCAAACTTGGTATTCAGAGATTTTTCATCTGAGGTCATTTAGTGTCTCATTTGAGCAAGTTTGACCAAGTCAAATTTGGTCAAATGAAAAATACAACACTTTGACTCTAGTATTATAAACTCTAAATGACTTCAAATTGAAACGTTTTGAATACCAAGTTTGTTAAACTCATCAAGATCTACAATTGTTGTTTTGGTCAACTTTCCATTTGAGATTAGCTTGGACGGTTCAAATTTGTGATTTTTAAATTTCTACGCCTACAAACTAGTTTTCGGAACCCTAGATTGTCTCAAATTGAGAAGTTTTGAATACCAAGTTTGTTCAGCTCATCAAGATCTACAATCCTTATATAGGCCATTTTTTAATTTGAGAAAGTTTGAACAAAATGTAGTTCAAATTTCACTAGTAGTGACATAGTTTTAGAAAGTCTATATGAGATTTAAGAATTTGTGACTAGTGTTTGATAAAACATTCTCAACTGGGAAAATGAGCTATGTAACAATTGTAGATCTTGATAAGATGATCAAACTTGGTATTCAGAGATTTTTCATCTGAGGTAATTTAGTGTCTCATTTGAGCAAGTTTGACCAAGTCAAATTTGGTCAAATGAAAATACAACACTTTGACTCTAGTATTATGGACTCTAAATGACTTCCAATTGAAAAGTTTTGAATACCAAGTTTGTTAAACTCATCAAGATCTACAATTGTTGTTTTGGTCAACTTTCCATTTGAGATAGCTTGGATGGTTCAAATTTGTGATTTTTAAATTTCTACGCCTACAAACTAGTTTTTGGAACCCTAGATTGTCTCAAATTGAAAAGTTTTGAATACCAAGTTTGTTCAGCTCATCAAGATATACAATCCTTATATAGGCCATTTTTTAATTTGAGAAAGTTTGAAGAAAATATAGTTCAAATTTCACAAGTGTGTGACATAGTTTTAGAAAGTCTATATGAGATTTAAGAATTTATGACTAGTGTTTGATCAAAATTTTCTCAAATGCGAAAATAAGCTATGTAACAATTGTAGATCTTGATAAGATGATCAAACTTGGTATTCAGAGATTTTTCATCTGAGGTAATTTAGTGTCTCATTTGAGCAAGTTTGACAAAGTCAAATTTGGTCAAATGAAAATACAACACTTTGACTCTAGTATTATGGACTCTAAATGACTTCAATTGAAAAGTTTTGAATACCAAGTTTGTTAAACTCATCAAGATCTATAATTGTTGTTTTGGTCAACTTTCCATTTGAGATAGCTTGGACAGGTTCAAATTTGTGATTTTTAAATTTCTACGTCCTACAAACTAGTTTTCGGAACCCTAGATTGTCTCAAATTGAAAAGTTTTGAATACCAAGTTTGTTCAGATCATCAAGATATACAATCCTTATATAGGCCATTTTTTCATTTGAGAAAGTTTGAACAAAATATAGTTCAAATTTTACAAGTGTGTGACATAGTTTTAGAAAGTCTATATGAGATTAAAGAATTTGTGACTAGTGCTTTGATAAAACTTTCTCAAATGGGAAAATGAGCTATGTAACAATTGTAGATCTTGCTAAGATGATCAAACTTGGTATTCAGAGATTTTTCATCTGAGGTCATTTAGTGTCTCATTTGAGCAAGTTTGACCAAGTCAAATTTGGTCAAACTGAAAATACAACACTTTGACTCTAGTATTATGGACTCTAAATGACTTCCAATTGAAAAGTTTTGAATACCAAGTTTGTTAAACTCATCAAGATCTACAATTGTTGTTTTGATCAACTTTCCATTTGAGATAGCTTGGATGGTTCAAATTTGTGATTTTTAAATTTCTACGTCTACAAACTAGTTTTCGGAACCCTAGATTGTCTCAAATTGAAAAGTTTTGAATACCAAGTTTGTTCAGCTCATCAAGATATACAATCCTTATATAGGCCATTTTTTCATTTGAGAAAGTTTGAACAAAATATAGTTCAAATTTTACAAGTGTGTGACATAGTTTTAGAAAGTCTACATGAGATTCAAGAATTTGTGACTAGTGTTTGATAAAACTTTCTCAAATGGGAAAATAAGCTATGTAACAATTGTAGATCTTGCTAAGATGATCAAACTTGGTATTCAGAGATTTTTCATCTGAGGTCATTTAGTGTCTCATTTGAGCAAGTTTGACCAAGTCAAATTTGGTCAAATGAAAATACAACACTTTGCACTCTAGTATTATAGACTCTAAATGACTTCAAATTGAAAAGTTTTGAATACCAAGTTTGTTAAACTCATCAAGATCTACAATTGTTGTTTTGGTCAACTTTCCATTTGAGATAGCTTGGATGGTTCAAATTTGTGATTTTTAAATTTCTACGCCTACAAACTAGTTTTCGGAACCCTAGATTGTCTCAAATTGAAAAGTTTTGAATATCAAGTTTGTTCAGCTCATCAAGATATACAATCCTTATATAGGCCATTTTTTCATTTGAGAAAGTTTGAACAAAATGTAGTTCAAATTTCACAAGTGTGTGACATAGTTTTAGAAAGTCTATATGAGATTTAAGAATTTGTGACTAGTGTTTGATAAAACTTTCTCAAATGAGAAAATGAGCTATGTAACAATTGTAGATCTTGATAAGATGATCAAACTTGGTATTCAGAGATTTTTCATCTGAGGTAATTTAGTGTCTCATTTGAGCAAGTTTGACCAAGTCAAATTTGGTCAAATGAAAATACAACACTTTGACTCTAGTATTATGGACTCTAAATGACTTCCAATTGAAAAGTTTTGAATACCAAGTTTGTTAAACTCATCAAGATCTACAATTGTTGTTTTGGTCAACTTTCCATTTGAGATAGCTTGGATGGTTCAAATTTATGATTTTTAAATTTCTACGTCTACAAACTAGTTTTCGGAACCCTAGATTGTCTCAAATTGAAAAGTTTTGAATACCAAGTTTGTTCAGCTCATCAAGATATACAATCCTTATATAGGCTATTTTTTAATTTAGAGAAAGTTTGAACAAAATATAGTTCAAATTTAACAAGTGTGTGACATAGTTTTAGAAAGTCTATATGAGATTTAAGAATTTATGACTAGTGTTTGATAAAACTTTCTCAAATACGGAAAATGAGCTATGTAATAATTGTAGATCTTGATAAGATGATCAAACTTGGTATTCAGAGATTTTTCATCTGAGGTAATTTAGTGTCTCATTTGAGCAAGTTTGACCAAGTCAAATTTGGTCAAATGAAAATACAACACTTTGACTCTAGTATTATGGACTCTAAATGACTTCAAATTGAAAAGTTTTGAATACCAAGTTTGTTAAACTCATCAATGATCTACAATTGTTGTTTTGGTCAACTTTCCATTTGAGATAGCTTGGACGGTTCAAATTTGTGATTTTTAAATTTCTACGTCTACAAACTAGTTTTTAGAACCCTAGATTGTCTCAAATTGAAAAGTTTTGAATATCAAGTTTGTTCAGCTCATCAAGATATACAATCCTTATATAGGCCATTTTTAATTTAAGAAAGTTTGAACAAAATATAGTTTCAAATTTCACAAGTGTGTGACATAGTTTTAGAAAGTATATATGAGATTTAAGAATTTATGACTAGTGTTTGATAAAACTTTCTCAAATGTGAAAATGAGCTATGTAACAATTGTAGATCTTGATAAGATGATCAAACTTGGTATTCAGAGATTTTTCATCTGAGGTAATTTAGTGTCTTATTTGAGCAAGTTTGACCAAGTCAAATTTGGTCAAATGAAAATACAACACTTTGACTCTAGTATTATGGACTCTAAATGACTTCCAATTGAAAAGTTTTGAATACCAAGTTTGTTAAACTCATTAAGATCTACAATTGTTGTTTTGGTCAACTTTCCATTTGAGATAGCTTGGACGGTTCAAATTTGTGATTTTTAAATTTCTACGTCTACAAACTAGTTTTCAGGAACCCTAGATTGTCTCAAATTGAAAAGTTTTGAATATCAAGTTTGTTCAGCTCATCAAGATATACAATCCTTATATAGGTCATTTTTTAATTTGAGAAAGTTTGAATAAAATATAGTTCAAATTTCACAAGTGTGTGACATAGTTTTAGAAAGTCTATATGAGATTCAAGAATTTGTGACTAGTGTTTGATAAAACTTTCTCAAATGGGAAAATGAGCTATGTAAGAATTGTAGATCTTGCTAAGATGATCGAACTTGGTATTCAGAGATTTTTCATCTGAGGTCATTTATTGTCTCATTTGAGCAAGTTTGACGAAGTCAAATTTGGTCAAATGAAAATACAACACTTTGACTCTAGTATTATGGACTCTAAATGACTTCCAATTGAAAAGTTTTGAATACCAAGTTTGTTAAACTCATCAAGATCTACAATTGTTGTTTGGGTCAACTTTCCATTTGAGATAACTTGGACGGTTCAAATTTGTGATTTTTAAATTTCTACGTCTACAAACTAGTTTTCGGAACCCTAGATTGTCTCAAATTGAAAAGTTTTGAATACCAAGTTTGTTCAGCTCATCAAGATATACAATCCTTATATAGGCCATTTTTTAATTTAAGAAAGTTTGAACAAAATATAGTTCAAATTTCACAAGTGTGTGACATAGTTTTAGAAAGTCTATATGAGATTTAAGAATTTATGACTAGTGTTTGATAAAACTTTCTCAAATGCGAAAATGAGCTATGTAACAATTGTAGATCTTGATAAGATGATCAAACTTGGTATTCAGAGATTTTTCATCTGAGGTAATTTAGTGTCTCATTTGAGCAAGTTTGACAAAGTCAAATTTGGTCAAATAAAAATACAACACTTTGACTCTAGTATTATGGACTCTAAATGACTTCCAATTGAAAAGTTTTAAATACCAAGTTTGTTAAACTCATCAAGATCTACAATTGTTGTTTTGGTCAACTTTCCATTTGAAATAGCTTGGACGGTTCAAATTTATGATTTTTAAATTTCTACGTCTACAAACTAGTTTTCAGAACCCTAGATTGTCTCAAATTGAAAAGTTTTGAATATCAAGTTTGTTCAGCTCATCAAGATATACAATCCTTATATAGGACATTTTTTAATTTGAGAAAGTTTGAACAAAATATAGTTCAAATTTCACAAGTGTGTGGCATAGTTTTAGAAAGTCTATATGAGATTCAAGAATTTGTGACTAGTGTTTGATAAAACTTTCTCAAATGGGAAAATGAGCTACGTAACAATTGTAGATCTTGCTAAGATGATCGAACTTGGTATTCAAAGATTTTTCATCTGAGGTCATTTAGTGTCTCATTTGAGCAAGTTTGACCAAGTCAAATTTGGTCAAATGAAAATACAACACTTTCACTCTAATATTATAGACTCTAAATGACTTCAAATTGAAAATTTTTGAATACCAAGTTTGTTAAACTCATCAAGATCTACAATTGTTGTTTTGGTCAACTTTCCATTTGAGTTAGCTTGGATGGTTCAAATTTGTGATTCTTAAATTTCTACGTCTACAAACTAGTTTTCGGAACCCTAGATTGTCTCAAATTGAAAAATTTTGAATATCAAGTTTGTTCAGCTCATCAATATCTACAATCCTTATATAGGCCATTTTTTCATTTGAGAAAGTTTGAACAAAATGTAGTTCAAATTTCACAAGTGTGTGACATAGTTTTTGAAAGTCTGTATGAGATTTAAGAATTTGTGACTAGTGTTTGATAAAACTTTCTCAAATAGAAAAATGATCTATGTAACAATTGTAGATCTTGATAAGATGATCAAACTTAGTATTCAGAGATTTTTCATCTGAGGTAATTTAGTGTCTCATTTGAGCAAGTTTGACCAAGTCAAATTTGGTCAAATGAAAATACAACACTTTGACTCTAGTATTATGGACTCTAAATGACTTCCAATTGAAAAGTTTTGAATACCAAGTTTGTTAAACTCATCAAGATCTACAATTATTGTTTGGGTCAACTTTCCATTTGAGATAGCTTGGACGGTTCAAATTTGTGATTTTTAAATTTCTACGTCTACAAACTTGTTTTCGGAACCCTAGATTGTCTCAAATTGAAAAGTTTTGAATACCAAGTTTATTCATCTCATCAAGATATACAATCCTTACATAGGCCATTTTTTAATTTAAGAAAGTTTGAACAAAATATAGTTCAAATTTCACAAGTGTGTGACATAGTTTTAGAAAGTATATATGAGATTCAAGAATTTGTGACTAGTGTTTGATAAAACTTTCTCAAATGGGAAAATGAGCTATGTAACAATTGTAGATCTTGCTAAGATGATCAAACTTAGTATTCAGAGATTTTTCATCTGAGGTCATTTAGTGTCTCATTTGAGCAAGTTTGACTAAGTCAAATTTGATCAAATAAAAATACAACACTTTCACTCTAGTATTATGGACTCTAAATGACTTCAAATTGAAAAGTTTTGAATACCAAGTTTGTTAAAATCATCAAGATCTACAATTGTTGTTTTGGTCAACTTTCCATTTGAGATAGCTTGGATGGTTAAAATTTGTGATTTTTAAATTTCTACACCTACAAACTATTTTTCGGAACCCTAGATTATCTCAAATTGAAAAGTTTTGAATACCAAGTTTGTTCAGATCATCAAGATATACAATTGTTGTTTTGGCAAACTTTCCATTTGAGAAAGTTTAGATGGTTCTAATTTGTGATTTTTAAATTTCGATGCCTACAAACTAGTTTTCGGAACCCTAGATTGTCTCAAATTGAAAAGTTTTGAATATTAAGTTTGTTCAACTCATCAAGATCTACAATCCTTATATAGGCCATTTTTTCATTTGAAAAAGTTGTAGAACAAAAATACTATATTTTTTTTATTTTTATAGGTTCAACAAAAATTTCCTGTCATTTTGGTAAAAAAACCGAGAAAAAATTGAAACATTGACGTTACAATAATGTGATCATAAATTTCCTACCGAATAATATTAGTTTTATTAATTTTAAGTTACAAATATATTTTTGCATTAACAAAATACTTAGTATTAGTAACATTTATATTCTATATTCATAAAAGAAATTAAAAACTTTAGGTTACAAAATTTTCCTATTTACAATAAATAATTAGTTAATCAATAGTATTTTTTAAAATAAATATTGCAAAGTATTGAAGTTGCTATAGAATTAATTAGTATTAAAGAAGGAGAACAAAATCAAAATCCTAGGTCTTTCCAATTACTCTGGCGGGCTGCCAAAATTTTCAGGCCTTCAGTCCCGGCCCAGGCCAGGAACCGGGACTAAAGGGTGGGCGGAATAGCCCGCCCAAAAATACCTTTAGTTCCGGCTGGTAACACCAACCGGGACTAAAGATCCTTTAGTTCCGGCTGGTAAGCCGAGCGGGACTAAAGGGTTGGACCTTTAGTCCTGGTTCGGCTTACCAGCCGGGACTAAAGGATGTTTAGTCCCGGTTGGTGTTACCAGCCGGGACTAAAGGGTCCCGGCCTATATATATCGAACGGTTCCTCTGTTCATCTTCTACTTTTCGATCTACAATGTCGATCTCGTCTCTGCCGCGCCCGGCCGCGTCGAGCTCTGCCGCGCCACCGTCGTACGTTGTCTACCCCCGCCCGGCCTCGTCGTCGAGCCCCGCCCGACGGCCGTCGAGCTCGTCTCCGCCGTACATCGTCCTCGCGCGGCTCAGCTCGGCCCCGTGGCCGGCCAGCACGTCCGCCATCCGCCCGCCTGTTAGCTATAGCTCGGCCATATTTTTTAGATAGTTTTTAGTTAGTTTTTAGATAGTTTTTTATATATGTTAATTAGATTTAAATGTATTAAAATTTAATTAGTACTTTATTTAGATAGTTTTTTAGATAATTTTTTATTATAGTTTTTGATATATTTAGTAATTATTATTCTATCTCTCTCTATATATGTGTTAGATTTAATTTTGATTTAGTAATTCTATCTATGTATATATGTTAGGTTTAATTAGATTTAGTAATTAATTCTATCTAGATATATGTGTGTTATTTTATTTAATTGGATTTAGTAATTATATTATATCTCTCTATATATATGTTAGATTTAATTTTGTTTTAGTAATTGACACATGCATATTTTATTAGTAATTCTATCTCTATATCACATGCATATTTTATTTTAGTAATTCTATCTATATATCACTTGGATATTTTATTAGTAATTCTATCTATATCACATGTATCTAGAGAGAGATTCTATATGTATACATATATATGTACTTAATTATATCTATGTGTATATATATACATGTACTTAATTATTTCCATGTGTTGAGAGAGAGAGAAAATTGTATCTAGAGAGACATTCTATGTGTTATCACATGCATATCTAGAGATATATACATATGCACTTATTTCTATGTGTTGAGAGAGAGAGAGAAAATTGTATCATTCTATGTGTATATATACATGTACTTATTTACATGTTTTTAGATCGAAAGTGTTTTTGATTCGATTCCAAAGCCTATACCTTATTATTGTTTATCCTTATGAAATATTATGTGTTATTATATTTAATTGGATTTAGTAATTCTATATGTGTTATCATATGTACTTATGTTATGTGCCATAGTAATTCTATCTATGTGTTATCTTGAAGATACAAATGGCTGCTCTGGATGATAACTTGAATGATGACATAATGACGAATATTATCAATGCCGGCACCAATGCGGATGTAGATGACACGAGTCAGTACTTTGCTGATTATGAGGATATCCTGAATATCCCGATGGTTGAAGATCAACAAATTGTCGCGCAAGAAAATACTGGCGAGGTATATTTGATTATGAGTAAATTGCACTATGGGTATCTAAACTATTAGGTGTGTAACACATAGGCACTCAAACAAAAAAACATAACTCGTAGGTACTGGATCTACAAGTTTGGCTATCCAACGGTACTCGCGCAAAAAGGACCCAAATAAGGCTGGACATCTCACGCGGGCCTCTAGGCTGTTTTGTGAAACCCCCCCGCTGAATCATCTCCTTCTCCTCATTCTCAGTCCCGTGGCCTTGAAGCTCTGTCTCCCTCTCTCGCCGCCCGTCTGCCATCACGCCGCCCGTCTGCCTCCCACTCTCGCCGCCCATCCACCGCATTGAGAGAGTGAGGTCCGCTGGGGGGTTTGCCCCGCCGCATCCGGTGCAGTGAGGCGCGGTGCGCGGTGGCGCGGCACCATGGCCGGCGTCCGTCGATTAGAAGGAGCACCAGCACCAGATTACGGTCAGTGCCACGAAGGCTACTCTCCTGTCCATGTAGTTCATTCTGGATCATTGTGGTGTCGTAATGCTTCAATTTGATGTAGAGATAGGTTTCTTGTCGCAATGCTCTGAAATTTAGGGTTTTGTTCACTATTTAGGGCCTGATGAGGAGTTCTCTGTAGAAGTTCATCATGGGGGATTTTTCTGTGGGTCTGTTAAGGATCAGGTTTATCTGGATGGCAAGGTGGATTGGTTTGACAATTGCAAAGTGCAGCACTAGCATTTTAGTTCAATTCAAGAAATAAGTGTGATGCTAGGTTATGGAATTGAGAAGCTCACTGTTCTCTGGTTGTTGCCTGAGATGGTTGTGCCTAGTGGTTTGAGAATTATAGATTTAGATGCAGAAACACTCATCATGAAGCCAGCAGCTGAAAGGCATGATGATGATGATGGGGATTTTGTGGCTAGTGACAATGATGGTAGTGTGGATGGGGATTTTGTGGATAGTGATTATGAAGTTGATCATGAGGATGATGATCTTTTCTGGGACAATGTTGATGATGGGGTGGTTGATGAGGGGGCAGGTATGGGCATTGTAGTCAACAAAGGGTACAAGAGAAATGCCCCAGTTGGCAAAGAGAACATGGCAGAAAGGCAATGGGATGAGATATCAACTGATGAGGATGAGTTGGAGTTACCTGATTCTAATGGAGAGGGTAAGGTTGGGGCTAACATGTCATCCTTCAGGCCAGAGGATATTGAGAACCCAATTTTCAAGTTAGGAATGAAGTTTGATTCAATAGAACTGCTTAGAAAGGCAATTTCAGAATACAGTATCAAAGAGAGGGTGGAGATAAAGATGCCATGGAATGACAAGAAAAGAATCAAAGCTCATTGTGATGTAAATTGTCCATGGTACTTGTATGCTTCTTGGGACACAAGGATGAGTTGTATCATGATCAAATCTTTTGTTGGGAATCACACATGCCAGAAGAAGTGGGAACTGAAGAGGTGCACTGCAAAGTGGCTTGCTAACAAGTACTTGGATAGGTTTAGGGCTGATGAGAAGATGAGCCTGACCAATTTTGGGAAGACTGTTCAGCTAGAGCTAAACCTGACCATTTCTAGGATGAAGCTGTGTAGGGCAAGAAGGAAGGCATGGGAGATCATTTATGGGGATGAAGTGAAGCAATTCAATGAGCTGAGGAGTTATGGGCATGAACTTAGGAGGACAAATCCTGGCAGTACCTTCTTTCTAACATGCCTTGATGGTTTCTTCAGTACACTTTACATGTCTATGGATGCATGCAAAAGAGGTTTCCTCACTGGTTGCAGGCCTGTTATCTGTCTAGATGGCTGCCACATCAAGACAAAGTTTGGAGGGCAGCTGCTAACTGCAATAGGTATAGACCCAAATGATTGCATTTTTTCCTTTGGCCATAGTAGTGGTGGAGGTTGAGTGCCTAGCATCATGGAAGTGGTTCTTAGAGACACTGAAAGAGGACCTTGGCATAGAAAACACAACTCCTTGGACCATCATGACAGATAAACAAAAAGGTCTTATCCCTGCTGTTCAGCAAGTGTTTCCTGAGTCAGAACACAGGTTCTGTGTTAGACATCTATACCATAACTTCTCAGGCCAATTCAGAGGAGAGAACTTCAAGAATCAGCTTTGGAGGTGTGCAAGAGCTAGTACAGTGGTGAGGTGGAACCAGGAGATGGACAAAATGAGAGTTCTCAGCAAGGATGCCCATGCATGGTTAGAAAAGATGCCACCAAACACATGGGTTAGGGCTTTCTTTAGTGAGTACCCAAAGTGTGATATCCTCTTGAACAACACTTGTGAAGTTTTCAACAATTACATAGTGGAAGCCAGAGAATTGCCTATTTTGAGCATGCTACAAAAGATCAAGGTCCAGCTTATGACCAGACACTACACCAAGCAGAAAGAGGTTATTGAGAAGTGGGGACACATGGTCATATGCCCAAAAATTAGAAAGAAGCTAGCTAGGCATGCAGAGATGTCCAACACATGCTACCCATTACCTAGTGGGAGTGGAATTTTTGAGGTTCATGATAGAGAATGGAAGTATGTTGTGGACATTACAGCTAAGAAATGTGAATGTAGAAGATGGGACTTGACAGGCATACCATGTAGTCATGCAATTGCTTGCCTTAAGCATGAAAGAATTCCAGAAGACTCAGTGCTCCCACACTGTTACTCCATTGAAGCTTTCCAGAATGCATACAACTTCCAAATTTTTCCATGCTCTGACAAGACTAATTGGCAAAATGTTGGAGGCACAGAAGTGAAGCCATCTAAATATGAGAAGAAACCAGGTAGGCCAGCAAAGGCAAGGAAGAAAGCACCACATGAACAACAAGGCAGAAATGGACCAAGGCTATCTAAACATGGAGTAACAATGCACTACCATCACTGTGGAAAACCTAACCATAATGTAGCAAGATGTGCAGCAAAGGAAGCAGGAGAACCAGCTGTCCAGAAAAGGAAAAGGTCAGTTGTTCAACAAGCACATGAGGAAGCAAGGCATCAAGAAGAATATCAGGTATGTGCAACCAGACTGTCCCCTTTATTTGGTACAAAATACCTATTTTCACTAGAATCTGTGTTTCAGGAGGTCTATACTGCAGAAGCTAAAACAGAAGCAACCATGTCCCAAGTAGACAACCCTATGCTGTCTCAACTACTGGATGAGGTACCACAACTCCCTCATTATCATCATTTTTGTTTTTGGCCCACACAATTTAGCTTACAAACTTGTTTGGACCCTTTCCAGGCCTCACAGACTATGAGACAGCATCCAGTCAGTCAACCTATACCAGATTCTGCCTACATCGTTTCCAATGTTCCACCAGCAAGGCAAATTCAGATGACAACGGTTACCAAAGCTGGCAGGACATCAAGGACCAAGAAAGCAGTGAACCAAAAAAAGAAGATAGTGAATGCCAAGAAAGGTCCAGCTAGACAGTAGGAAGGATTATGGAGTGTGTTGATGCCCTTTTGTACATCACAGATAGTTGGCTTTTGTCGAGCAAATACAGTTTCCTTTTGTTCAGCAGCTGAAGTTTTCCTTCTTTTGTGCAGTGATCATATAGGTATAGGTCATATGCAGCTAGTATGGTGTAGTGCACTGGTGGGTAGGATGTGTACTGCAAGCACCAAAACTGAGATGTAATGGATGCTATTTTAGTGACTATATATGTCACTAGGTCAACCTCTAATGTAGGATGCTATTTTAGTGACTATATGTCACTAGATCAATCTCTAATGTATGGATGCTATTTTAGTGACTATATGTCACTGGATCAATCTCTAATGTACGGATGCTATTTTAGTGACTATATGTCACTAGATCAATCTCTAAATGTTGGCAAATGTGAATTACTCTTGTTTTTAGGTGCCTGTGAATTACTCATATTTAGGTGCCTATGAATTACTCTTGTTTTTAACTTGCCTTGCCAAATGTTGCTGTCAAAATTTCCTATGAAAAAAGCTATTTGAGTTCACTTTGTTCAGCCCACATCTGTCAATTGTATTCACTGAATAAACACCAATGCATCACAATTCAATGAGCCAAAATGATTTGAATGGACAAAACACATTCCATTTCATTGCCAAACTGATTTGAATCAGGTTCATTGCACCAAATTTGCATTACAATTCCTACTCCTACTTGAGCATCATGCCGATGACACCAACAACAACAAACACTGAAGCAACCACATAGCACACAACTCCAATTTGACCTAGGTCTACAAGTTTCTTTAGCTTTGCATCCAAACCAGCAATCCCACTCTTCAGTGCCTCCACAGCATGTTCTTCTCCCTGCAATCCTCCAAGTTCATCATGATTCACAACAACTTGTTGTTCATGGCCTCCCTCTCTGGTGCCTCCAATCAGTCCCCTTGCAATGAGCAAACGTTCATACTTGTCTTGAAATAAGAACCACGGGCACGTTCCTGGCACCTGCATCACAAGGCAAGAACACCAATCCTACAGCAAAAAATGGCACTATGCACTTACATCTCTTTCATGAAAGCGGCATTTGAAGAAAACGGCCCCAGGGACCTTAGATCCGGGACCACAGACGAGCTCCAAGACCTCCGCACCGCATGTGGGGCAGGGCACAAGCGGCAGCCCAGTCTTCTCCCCGCGGTCCGCCAGGCGCTGGTAACCAGAGCTCCCAGCGCCGCTATGGCCGGACAACGCTCGCATGACGACTTGGGGGAGGGTGCAGCGGCGAGCTTAGGGAGATGGATCCGGCGAGCTTGCGTGAGTGGGAGGCAGACGGGCGGCATGATGGCAGACGGGCGGCGAGAGAGGGAGACAGAGCTTCAAGGCCACGGGACTGAGAATGAGGAGAAGGAGATGATTCAGCGGGTTTTTTTTCGCAAAACAGCCTAGAGGCCCGCGTGAGATGTCCAGCCTTATTTGGGTCCTTTCCGCGCGAGTACCGTTGGAGAGCCAAAATTATAGATCCAGTACCTACGAGTTACGTTTTTTTGTTTGAATACCTATGTGTTACACACCTAATAGTTTAGGTACCCACGGTGCAATTTACTCTTTGATTATCTATCATCTCTTATAGATGCATGCATACATATATTTGTTGTTAATCGTTGTGTTTCTACTCATGTAGCTGGTCTCTAGATCTATATCAACCACCGGCAAGAGTAGGAAAGTCCGAGGGCCAAAAAAGCCATTAGAGGGCCGTTTCATAATATCAGAATTCGACACCAACACCGGCAAACCATTGGGACCACATGCTTAGACATATGTCAATCAATGTGGGTTCATTGTAAGGGATAGGATCCCAGTTAGTGCTCGTGAATGGAAGCAGAAGATATCTGCTCCTAATGTTAGTTTTGTATCTGATCGTGACAAGAACCTAGCTTGGAGAGATATCACTTAGCATTTCACATTACAAGCAGATGATGCTTTGAAGGAGCTAGTGAGGGATTGGACAATGAAGAAGATGGCAACATTGTTCCAGAGTTGGAAGAAGACATTGTATAAAAAGTTTATCTTGAAGAATGAAATGCCGGATTTCAATGCTAAGGCGTTTGTCAAGTTGGAGTCCCATTGGGATGACTTCGTACAATACAAGACATCTCAAGAGAGTGAGGAACGTGTGATGAGGAATCAGCAGAATGCCCAATAGAAGCAATACCATCATCGCATGGGATCAGGTGGTTATAGGAGTGCTATTCCCAAGTGGTAGAACCTAGAAGCAGAGATTACTGCCAAGGGAATCATACCTAAAACAATAGAGAAGAACTAGCCTCAACGCGTGAAGAATTGGTTCTACGCTCATGGGGGAAGCCTAGACCCAGACACTGGCAAGCTAATTTTTGGCCAAAAAATTGAGAGAGCAACACAGAGACTAGCTCATGCTAGGGAAGAAGCTGATAGTGGTGTTTTCAAGCCCAACAGAGAAAATGATGAATTGACATATGCCCTAGAGAATCCCGAACACGGTGGTCGAACAAGAGGCTATGGGGCGGTTTCGTGGCTACAAGCATTCCTAGTAGACAAGGATACCTACAGAAGCCGCCAGAGAAAGAAGGATGAGGAGGCAGACCGAATCCGTGTATTTGAGCAATTTGTTAATGAGTCATGACAAGCATTGCTTGAATCACGTGAACGAGAAAAATCTCTTGAGGCAAGAATGCAGGAGGAGATCAAGAGGCAAGTGCAGCTAGCAATGAATAAAATGCAATCGCAATCAACACCGGGAGTCACCATTAGCCCCGTTGGTCAGATGAAAAGCAGTTGTGCTTCAATTCCATGGAGCTACCAGTTATTCAAGGTGACACTAGGTTGCGCTTCCCTGTTGATGACATTACCAAGCCTCTAACAACATGTGAGCTGCACATTCCAGATGGTAATAATGCATCAATCATGGTGGCTGTCGGGGTTGTATCTCCAATAGACCGAACGAAGACACCAAGAATCCATGGGTCAGTTATTCAACCTGGATATGCTAGCGTCTTGGTCGATAGAGTGCTCAAAGGTTACAGCAATGTTCCTCTTGACATTGAAGGCGGTGATGGGGAGAAGACACTAGGAGAAGCAGAGAAGACATTTATTCAATGGCGCAAAGGCTTCATCATCATTCCTAGGGTGCCACTGCTTCCCCTACCTCACCCTAGGTACGAATGAAAGTGAATGAAATATTATTTTCCATTAATTTTATATTGGCTTCAAAAATAATTGACCCACAACTTGTTTTTGTAGCAGGGTCTCCCCCCAGCCTAGCCCAATCATTCATTCCCCATCTCATCACAGCGTCGCGGGGGGCGAGACGACTTCATCCCCACGGCGATCTCCAACTCCTACACCAACCCCATCACCTCCACAACGATCTCCAACACCTACACCGGCCCCACCGCCTCCACAACAATCTCCAACGCCTCCACACCGGACTCCAACACCGGCCTCATCGCCTCCACGCCGGTCTCCAACACCGCCCCCACCCCCTCCACAGCGACGCACTACAAAGACGTCTAAGGTCTCGGCGGCAAAGAAGACCCCGAAAAAAGAGTTATTTCTCAAGAAATACTTCCTGAAAAGACTGATGAGCAGATAGCAGCTGAAGAAGACAAAAAAGTGAAAGATTTTTTTATAGATATCCAAAAGCAGAGACAAGCGAAGTTTAAGGAGAAGTCGTACTTTTACATACCACGAGATCAGCTGAGGCAGAAGGTCGAAGCTCACAAGAAAAAGATGCTTGAAGTTCGTAAGCCTCCGCCACTATTAGACTATGACCGCTCCCTCGTGAAGTAACATGATGCACATAAGAAAAGGAAAAGAGCATCAGGGAAGGATGTCCCATAGCTCGGACAACAGAAGCAACCAATGCAAAATCTTGTTGTTGCTAATGAATATGGTTCCAACATAGAAGTCTATCGACCAGACAACTCTGGAGAAGTGTCAGTTCAAGACCTTAATGCTTTTATTGAACTAACTGGTTTAACCTTGGATCAATTGACGGGCAAAGCTCCAATCCAGAACCTGGAAGTTGATACCTGGAAGACTTATAAATTTGGTAAAAGTCTGTACAACCCTGCGGCTCTGAATGAATTGGGTACGCAAATGTACTTGCTCAACAAGTGGTACATGCATGCGTGTGGCAGGGGTGAGCAGTGGATCTTTGTCAGATTTAGAGACCATCATTACTTCCATGGCGATGACATCTTACATATTAGTTTCGAAGAATTGCATCAACTATACCACTTGGACGCTCTGGACAAATCAATCATTAGCTCCTTTTGTTTGTAAGTGATTCTTACTTTTATTTAATAAACTCACTTCCATGCGTATGTGTATATAATTATCCTCACATGTAACTTATATTTATATACAGATTCCAGATGTCAGAGCTCCAAAGAATACAAGACACCAGTGTTGGCTTCATTGATCCTTATATCGTATTCAAAACTGATATTATTGTCAAGGAGCACTGGGTATCTGAAGCACAGACGAATATCATGAAGTTCTTCGTGAAGCAGCACGATAAGACAACAATACTTTTTCCGTACAACTTTGAGTAAGTGTTAATAATAATATAGTCTACACATTTTATGTAATATCAATACAACTTATATGCATGTACGTGTGTGTATAAACCAATGCAGGTTTCACTGGATACTCATTGTCATTGAGTTAAACTCAAGTCGGTTAGTAATCTTGGACTCATTGAGAAAAGAGCGAGCACTATACCAAGATATGATAGACATTATCCAGGGGTAATTTCGATCTCTCGTGCACAACTATTATTGAATAGACTTTGCCATAATTTATTAACGATCGTACATTATTGGTCGCACAGGGTTTGGAAAGAGTTTATTTGGCAACACCGCAAGGATTGCAAGGCACCACTTAATGTAGTTGAAATACCAGTAAGTTGTACTATATATACTTCCCCATGTGTTTAATTACTATATCGTACTTCAATTTACGTGTGAGATGATGAGAATAATCTTCTTCTCGTACAGTGGTGTTTGCGGCAGCAACCAGGTAATAACTTATGTGGATACTACGTTTGTGAATTTATCACTACACACATAAGAAGAACTCCTGAAGATGTCCTCAGAGTACGTATATATCAATTTTTTTATTTATTTTTAAATGAATATATATATATATATATATGTATGTATTAATACTTTTCCTTTTATTTCAAATGCAAGACTGAATGGTTGAAACGAAGGGTCATGCAAAAAGACCATCTGAAAGCAGTTCAAGAGTCAATAGCAGGATATCTTCTAGAAAAAGTGCTAAATCCCAACGGCGAGTTCTACTTTGATCCTAAGGAACTAATGATGTAAATTAAATGTTTATTGATATCGTTATTTTCGAGAACAAGATTATGAAAGTGTTGTATATATACATATATATCTATAATATATATAGTTTCATACTTTATTCGAACATAATAATGCTCGAGATGAGAATTAGATGTAATTATATGCGTGCGTGTATTTATATTAGCAGCGTAGAATACGTACATAAAAACATATTATATATTAAACAAATATGTGTAACTGAACTGAAAACAAATTAAACAAAAAAAAAGAAAAGGAACCTTTAGTCCCGGTTGGGGTTACCAACCGGGATTAAAGGGTGCGGCCACGTTTGGTCGGCTGGAGGGCCTTTAGTCCCGGTTGGTAACACCAACCGGGACTAAAGGTCCCTCTTTAGTCCCGGCTCGATGACCCGGGACTGAAGGTTCCACCTTTAGTCCCGGGATTGTTGTCCTGGCGTGGTAACCGGGACTAAAGGCCGTTACCGCCCGGGACAACAAGTCCATCCTGTAGTAGTGTTAGTATATTTAGTTAGTTCTGGTTAGTTAGATTAGTTAGTTAGTTTAGTTGT
This sequence comes from Miscanthus floridulus, assembly GCF_019320115.1. Taxonomy (NCBI): domain Eukaryota; kingdom Viridiplantae; phylum Streptophyta; class Magnoliopsida; order Poales; family Poaceae; genus Miscanthus; species Miscanthus floridulus. The sequence goes on along the minus strand of NC_089588.1, from coordinate 101,247,515 downwards.
AGGATTAGTTTTAGTTGTAGATTAGTTTTAGGTGGACTAGGGTTAGTTTCCGATAGTTCTTTTGAATTACGGCTAGTTTAGTTAATAGTTTGCTGTTAGGGTTAGTTTTTTGAGTTTATTTTGTTTAGTTAGAGTAGGTTCGCATGGCACTTCTTTTAGCTGACTGGATGCTTTGCACGATGCGACCAGGAATGTCGACCAATTTAGTCTCTTTCAGAATTTACCATGGCAACGGTGAAATTAGATATGGGGACAGCGGGGTAGACCTTAGCGAGTTCTAGGTGTTTGACACAGAACTGAATTCGCCGCTAGATTATGGCCGGAAACAAGTTTTATCCTGGCTACATGAATACTTAGGTGTTCCGCCCTCCCAGCATCATTTTAGGATTAGTATGTTGGTGCCTAAACTGCGGGAGAATGGATTGAGGTGGGAGCTGTATGAGGCTAGTAACATGAAGAAGTGGCATTTTCTCGTGTCCAAGGCATTGGAGCGTTGTTATTGCAACATCATGCTTGTTCAGTTCATAGATGGTGGCATGCAGGGTGAGAGTAGCAACAAAGGTGCAGCAGAGGACAACTTAGAGGCCGCAAGTGCTGAGCAGACCTATGTTTGTGATCCTCAGGCGGTTTAGAACCCAACAGGGGATGGAGAAGCGAAAGAGAGTATGGTCCTTATATGGAATCTGACCAGGGTGAGGAGGACGAAAGGATCGTGGAATAGATGGAGGCTGATGATGCGGAGCACCATGCCTTTGTGGATGAATTTGCGGGCCAGAGCTTTGACGGCGAGACCGATATCCCTGATGATTGGGCTCACATAGCACCAGATTGCATGACGGTCGATGATGCTCATCATTCGTCGTGGGAGTACTCAAGGATCAAGGTCAGGCAAGGGCAGATGTTTCATGACAAGGTTCATCTGCAGCACGCAGTTCGACGGTGGGCATTTTCGGAAAAGAAGCAGTTCAAGGTGGTTATTTCTAACCCATGACGTGGGACGTTAAGTGTGTGACCCAAGGTTGGCGTGTGCATGGTCATATGCCATGTACCGAGACCAACTTCATCACCACTATTGTTGAACCACACAGTTTCTTGCTACAGACAACGCTGATCAAGCATAAGAACATGACGGCGGAATTCGTGGCTAATGTAATGTACGGCAAGATAGTTGAAAAAGTTGGCATGTCTCCATTTCGGATAATGCTTGCTATTCAGAATAGATATGGCTATGAGATGTCTTATGATATGGCTTGGAGAGCAAAACATCTGGCCTTGGAGAAGAGGTTCGGTAATTACAAGGACTCATATCACCACCTGCCAACTCTTATAGCAACCATTCAAGCGAGAAACCCTGGGACTGTAATTGATATTGATGACTACATCAATGGGGAAGGAGACCGTGTCCTGAAACGAGCTTTTTGGTCTCTGGGGTGCATGATACAGGCCTTCAAGCATTGCCGACCTCTTCTCTATGTGGATGGCACTTTCTTGACTGGACAGTACTGATGTACGTTGCTAACAGCCATAGGGGTTGACGGCAACAACCAGGTTGTGCCTATTGCTTTCGCCCTGGTTGAATCAAAGAACAGCGACAGCTAGTTGTGGTTCCTAAAGTTGATTAAACGACCTCTCGTGGAAGATAGGGAGAATGCTTGTGTCCTGCATGATCGTAATGCAGGTTTATTGAATGCAGTGGATAAATTGAAGAACGGTAGGGATCCAGAGGTCCAATGGCCAGATATACAAAGTTGCTGGTGCATGAGGCATCTAGGTAGTAATTTCTACAAGCAGTTCAAGAGCAAGCGCCTGATGGACCTGTTCAAAAGGCTATGCAAGCAGAACCAGAGAAAGAAATTTGATTTCCTTTGGCAAAGGTTAGACGAGTTGACCACAAGCCACATGAATGAAGTGCGTCATCAACCTGTTGTGGCACGAGAGGAGGAGCTGCAAGGCCTTACTGCCGATCCTAATGAGGCTAGAAGCAAGACTCGCCGACGTAAGGGGGGTCGGTCTTTAAAGTGTTTCTCAGATTGGATTAAAGAGGAGCCCGTCGAGAAGTGGTCGTTGTTGCATGATACCTATGGTGCACGCTACGGCATAATGACAACAAATCTAGCTGAGGTTTACAACTGGGTGTTCAAAGGTACACGTTCACTTCCTTTGGTTGCAATTGTGGAGGGTATCCTGAGGGGCACAATGTTGTATCTGCGAGAGCGTTGTCAAGCGGCAGCGACTGTCGTTTAGAATCCACAGATGAAATATTCTTGGAAGATTTCTGCATACCTCGAGGAGAAGAGTGCCAAAGGGTCCCTGCATAGGGTGTTTCCTGTTGGCAACCAGGACCTTGTGTACGAAGTCATGCTGCGTGACAAGGGCGGACTTGGCACTGGTCCAAGTGATATAACTATGGAGTGTCAGTTATGGCCAGAGGTTAACAAGTGCGAGTGCACATGCAACAAGCCGAAGTTCTACCATATTCCATGCTCCCATGTGCTTGCCGCATGTGGAAAAGCCAACATTCCGATGACTTTTGTGTCGGATTATTTAAAAAAGGAAGCAATATTTAACACATGGTGTGGTGAGCTTCGAGGTTGGAGGGCCGTTGCTGATTTCACTAAGGCAGTTAATGACTCCAACTGTTATTGGTCTCCTAATGCAGAACAAAGGGTGGACACAAAGGGACGTCGCAAGAGTCGATGTATTAGGAATGACATGGATGCTTTCGAGGCTTCAGACAAGCGTCCCTTCTGCCTCGCTTGTGGTGGAAATCATCTTAGGAAAAATTGTGATGCGTACCCCACAAATAGGCTACCAGATGGAACGGAAGTGTGGCGTATTCCAAAATGCAACTCTAGGCAGGCCACTCAACAAGGCCCTAGCGCGTAACATTGTATGTACTGTTATGACTTTCCAACTAAATTCGCATTACTTATTCATATGTTATTTTATTTTGAAACATGACTTGCTTTTTGTAGGATGGCGGGCATGGAGCTCATCGACCCTGTTGTCGACCAGAGGCACCGCTCCAACTTGCAGGATGGGCAGCTTCCACCAGCCCTCCGTCTTCGTACCCATGACGAGTTGTGGATACTTGACGACCACTGGGTTCCACGGTATGTGTATTTTGTACCTTGTACGCTCGTGCCTTTTGTGTTCAAATTCGGTAATTAATATTCTTTCTTTATAACAGGCTATGTGCTGCTGGTTTGCTTCCATTCGCACGCCTGGTTGAGCGACACCGGCACAAAGGGTGCATTGCCGATAATATTTTGCGCTAGGTAATGCTTAAAGCTCCCACGTGAAAAGTATAATTATCATCAGAATTAAGCATAGCCCAAACCATCCATAGAACCATGTAACTCAAAAATGATCTAAGCCGCTCATGACCGAGAGCGTGGCTGATATATCAGTTTAAATAACTCTGCATAGTTTACAACTTTGCCCATGAATCGTGTTACCCATGTGCCTGAGGTAATCAGCCTCTTGACTCACTTCCAAGGTAAGTCAATGGCTTGACCCGTAAGTGATATATCAATGCCGGGTCGCAGCCTGAGCCGGTAGTGATATGACACTTACCACTGCCCATTTATAGCCTGAGCTGGCAGTGATATATATCACTATTGGTTGGTGATTTAAATCGGCAGTGATACGTGCCTTCACTGCTGGGTGAATTGCTTCCTTTGAATTTTTTTTGATCCTAGGCTTACGAACAGATCATGAATAACAATCACTTCCGGTTTCAGCATAGCCAGCAGTGATGCTCTGATGACGTAGTGCTTAGCCCATTTGCCTACCATATTCAAAGTTATCGAGCAGTGTGCCGGCGCCTCCAAAGACCCAGCAACGATAGTAGTGGTTCTCCCTGTGGAAAATGAGACGAATACAACGGTCGAGCGAGCACCAACGACGATAGTGAGTGCTCGAGTAAGCTGCTCTGTTCTTGTGGGCCTTGAATTGGTCGAGAGCCTGCGTTCTGATCCGGTTAGGTCAGACGAAGCATGTAATTAATGAAGCAACATGCATGCACACACTATATGTGCCCTTGTGCCACCAGCTGTGGATCGAGGTAACCTACTAGCTTACTGTTGGGGCCACGGAAAAGTTTTTTCGGCCTAAAAATAAGGTGAGCAAAGCCTGGGTTCTGGAACGTTTGTTGTGCCGAACGTACATGGAAACCAAAGAAACAACCACAAGATAAGAACATTAAACATTTACATAGTGGCCGGCAGGTTGGGTGCTCTGTCCATCAGCTGGATCACGACCCAGCTTTAGTGCGATCTAGCAGGAAAAAGCATACGCGTCCATGTCCATTCCCTTCAAAGATTTGCAAATAAATCTCTGCTTGGCCACACTGTCCACTAGTGAACTGGTACAATTATTCATGCTTTATAATGCCCCCACTCGAGTCCTTATCTCTCTCTTTTGCTGACTACTAGCTACTCTTTAACTTTCAATAGATTCTTTCCTTCTACACTAAGGAAATTCATGTTAGCCAGCTAGCTTTATCCTTAGCATGCGACGCAGCTATCCTGACTCAGTGTGAATCGTCTGCTTTACCTTATCTAAGCCACTCCTTGCTCTCTGCTTTGGTGTTGTTGACACACATGGCCAAATTAAATTTGATATGAACCAAGTCGTCATTCATACATTAGTAGGCGATGAGAATGCAAAAAACCTTTCTTATGAAGCTTTTGGATCAAGGAAACACAATGTAGTACCACATAGGATCTGTTTGTTGGGGCTTATGATTGAGAAGCTACTTTTTTCTAACTTTTGGCTGCTTGTTTTTTTGCTATTGAATTTTTTGATAAATCTTTAGCTTCTCACCATATCAAGAGCCAGAAAAATATCTATCAACCAGTTTCTTAGCTTTTGGTTCATTTCATCATAAACTGCTTTTCAACTTTTCAAAAGGCAATTCAACAGCTAGACTATTTGTTTTAGTTTTTGGTTTCTAACTAGCAAAAGCCGAAACAAATAGGTCCTTAGTCATCCCAGCGTTCCTACGAATTTGGGCCTATAAGGTTCGTCGATGATAAAAAAAATGCAGTCATATATACTTTGTTCCACACAAGGGGATGCTGCTTAAGACAGATGCTTTTTGTAATATCTTACTATTGGTAATTGGAGACACCAAAGGATTCTACATGATAATACTCATGAGATGTCCTATAAAAAAGATAAATACAGTTTTTTTTACAAAAATAAAATATGTTACCATCTTTACCATGGGTTGATGTTAAAATTTATCTCTTGTTCATCTACTCTTGCCCAGTGTTTTAAATAACGGGCTAAGCCATTTAGCGGCCTCCCTCCTCAAACAGCTAATAGCGGGCTAAATCGGGCTATAGCGGCTAATAGCGGCTAGTTACACCCATCATTCATCACCGTGCCTGAGCCTGTCCAAGAGTCTACGCTCTTCACTTTTATATATAGCGTGCTCTGCTTGCGTCTACGCATCCCCATAAGCCCAATTCCTTTTCCTGATCTCTTATCTCTGCCGCCCGTCCCAGCAAGCAACCAAATAGCTTGAGTGATTCATCTTGGGCAGCCGTGAGCTAGCATGGACCTTGTTACGGGTGCGTTGGGCATTCTCCCCTCCAAACTGCTGGATCTCCTGAAGGAGGAGTACAAGCTGCAGAAGAGCGTCAGGGTGCAAGTCCAGTCCCTCTCCCGGGAGCTCGAGAGCATGCACGCCGCCCTCCGCAAGGTGGCGGCAGTGCCATGGGACCAGCTTGACGAACAAGACAAGGTCTGGGCACGAGACGTCAGGGAGGCATCCTACGACTTGGAGGATATCCTCGACACCTTTCTCATTCAAGTTGACGGCCGCCCTCACCCTCAGCCAGCAGATGGAAACTTGGTCAAACGCCTCACGAAGAAAATGGGCCAGCTTATAAGCAAGGTCAAGGCTCGCCACGACATCGCTGGTGCAATCGAGGAAATCAAAAAGCAACTCCAGGAGGTGGCCGAGCGTCGTGCGAGGTACAGGGTCGATGATGTCCTGGCCAAGCCTGCTGCTGCAACAAGTATTGATCCTCGTTTGTCGGCTCTGTTCACAAAAAGGTCACAGCTCGTTGGCATGAATATGCCAAAGTCTACGCTCATCAATATGTTATCTGTAAGCGACGATGATATGTCCAACAAGAAGATGAAGATAGTATGTGTTGTTGGTTTTGGAGGGCTGGGCAAGACCACTCTGGCCAAGAGAGTGTTTGACGAGTTTAAAGCCAACTTCTGTTGTGCAGCATTTGTTTCAGTGGGGCGAATCCCCGACCTGAAGAAAGTCTTCAGAGACATTCTGATTAATCTGGGGCACACTGATTCTAATATGATGATATTGGACGAAGCGCAGCTCACCAATTCGGTTCGTGGATTCCTCGAGAGCAAAAGGTATGGGCGTGCATCACTTAGCTTATTCTTACGCCAACAACTGTTTGCTTAGACTCTCTTATTTTATCAGAAAGTGGCAGATACTGTTTTAAAAGGGTATCTCTCTCTCTCTCTATAGAGAGAGAAAGAGAGAGACCTGAAAACTGCAATTTAAATATTGTTGCTATGTTATTCACTATTTAGTTTCCACGCATATGTTAGTTCTGTTTGCCACATATGTTGTTTCTGTTTGCCAAAATGCATTTTTAGAAGGAATGTAATAATTGGATTGTTCTTTCTTATCAAGACATTAATTTCCGGTTCACAGATAGTGTAAACGGCTCAAGTAGAAAGTCATTGATAATGAAACAGACGCTGCACTGCCTAGTCGTAGCCATGTTTTTGATACACTTTGTGGTAGTGTTTCATCAATAATATTCATAGATTAGGGGGGGGGGGGGGTGTGTGTGGGGGGGGGGGGGGGGGGCATCACTACCGGAAACCGGCGATTTGCCGAGTGCCGGAGGCTTTGCCGAGTGTATTTTATCGGGCACTCGGCAAAGACCGTGTTTGCCGAGTGCCAAATAAAATACACTCGGCAAACAAAAACACACGGCAAAATACGTCTTTGCCGAGTGTTTTTTTCTGGCACTCGGCAAAGATGTATTTTGCCGAGTGCCTTTGTTTTGGCACTCGGCAAACAGGCTTTTTGCCGTGTGCATTTTTTTTTGCCCTCGGCAAATCAGTTTTTCGAAGCATTTTTTGAGGCCCTAAATGAATTCAAATGAAAAACTTTTCAACTACAAAGTTGTATAACTTCTCAAGATCTACAAAGTTTATTTTGGTCATTTCTTCATTTGACAAAGCGACAATAACGTTGTTCATAAAATCTACATCTCTCATATATCTCATATTAGTTTCATGAAAGTAGAAGACAGATATATAAGATTTGTGAACAATGTTACTACCACTATGTCGGATGAACAAATGACCAAAATAAACTTTGTAGATCTTGATAAGTTATGAAATTTTGTAGTTGGCAACATTTTGATTTGAAATCATCTTGTCATGCAAAAATGACGTTTGAATTTGAAAATTTTAAAATTTGAATTTTTCAAACGACCTCGGATGGAAAAACTTCCTAAATGAAAATTGTAGATCTCCAAAAGTTATAAAACTATGTAGTTGACAACTTTTTGATTTGAAATCATCTTATCATGCAAAACTATGTTTGAATCTCTCAAATTTAAAATTCAAAATTTTCAAACGACCTCGGATGGAAAAACTTACTAAATGAAAATTGTAGATCTCAAAAAGTTATAAAACTTTGTAGTTGACCACTTTTTGATTTGAATTCATTTAGGGCCTCAAACAAGCAATTTACTCTCAGTTTACCGAGTGCCTTTTTTCTGGCACTCGACAAAGCCGTATTTTGCCGAGTGCCTATGTTTTGGCACTCGGCAAAGAGCCATTTTGCCGTGTGTATTTTTTTGGCCCTCGGCAAATCAGTTTTTCGAATCAATTTTTGAGGCCCTAAATGAATTCAAATGAAAAACTTTTTTCAACTACAAAGTTGTATAACTTCTCAAGATCTACAAAGTTTATTTTGGTCATTTCTTCATTTGACAAAGCGACAATAACGTTGTTCATAAAATCTACATCTCTCATATCTCTCATTAGTTTCATGAAAGTAGAAGACAAATATATAAGATTTGTGAACAATGTTACTACCACTATGTCGGATGAACAAATGACCAAAATAAACTTTGTAGATCTTGAGAAGTTATGAAATTTTGTAGTTGGCAACATTTTGATTTGAAATCATTTTGTCATGCAAAAACGACGTTTGAATTTGAAAATTTTAAAATTTGAATTTTTCAAAAGACCTCGGATGAAAAAACTTCCTAAATAAAAATTGTAGATCTCCAAAAGTTATGAAACATTGTAGTTGGCAACTTTTTGATTTGAAAACATCTTGTCATGAAAAACTGCGTTTGAATTTCATAATTTTAAAATTCAAATTTTATAAATGACCTCGGATGGAAAAACAACCAAAATAAACTCTGTAGATCTCGAAAAGTTATGAAACACTGTAGTTGGCAACTTTTTGATTTGAAAACATCTTGTCATGCAAAACCGCGTTTGAATTTCCAAATTTTAAAATTAAAATTTTGTAAACGACCTCGAATGGAAAAACTTCCTAAACTAAAAGTGTAGATCTCAAAAAGTTACGAAACTTTGTAGTTCACAACTTTTTTATTTGAATTCGTTTAGGGCCTCAAACAAACAATTTACACTCGGTTTAGTATAATATATTGGGAACTAAAACGGAATCTAGACACAAGTGACAGTGTGGTGTAGTGGTAGAGGAGGTTTGTGCGCAGCGGGAGGTCTCGGGTTCGAATCCCGTCGGCCGCGTAGCCGTGAAATTTACGCGAAAAAAGCCGGAGATGGATGGGCGCTGACCGGTGGGGTCCTCCACCAATAAAAAAAAATTTATTTTTTTTGGGTAAAAATTCCCATTTTTTTCGGGTTTTTTTTTTCGGTTCCAACTTTGCCGAGTGTCGGGCACTCGGCAAAGGCTTTGCCGAGTGCCCGACAAAAGACACTCGGCAAAGACGTCTTTGCCGACTCATTTTTTACCGAGTGGTCTTTGCCGAGTGCAGCACTCGGCAAAGCCTTTGCCGAGTGCAAATTGGGCTTTGCCGAGTGCCCCTGGCACTCGGCAAATTCACTGAGTCTGGTAGTGGGGGCAGGGCCACCTTTGTCCATCACTAAGGTCCGCCCCTAGTTTCGCTATATGGTGCCCTGGGGAAAATCTTCTTCCCCACCAGAATTTTTTTGGTTTCCTTTTCTTTCCCTTTCTTCATCCCAGAGAGCATACAAGGAAGGGAACAAAACTATGATTCAGGTGAAAATCTTCTCTCCCCGTATCCAAATTTTTGCTTTGCTTTTATTTCCCTTTCTTCTTCCTAAATAGTACGCATGGAAGGGAATAAAACTAAGATTTGGATGAAAAACTTCCCTCCTATACCCAAATTTTTTGCTTTCCTTTTCGTTCCCTTTCTTCTTCCTGATTGGGGTGAAAATTTTCTCTCGCACCCCAGTTTTAGTTACTGTCAACTTATACTGGATTTACAATCAACTTGCACTAGAGTTATGGTGATTATTTTGTTACAACTTCTAAGTAGAATTTGTGTAACAAAAAATTCAGGTGTGGAGAATGAATATTTCACCCGATTCTTACAACACCTTCAATCTGGGTGTGGAACTCCTCTAATACACATGAATTTTTTTCTCCCAAATTTTCGGTGTAGGAGGGAAGTTTTCACTTAGGTACGGAGTTGACAATCCCTTGTGGTAAATAACATGCCAGTAAATAACATAGTTCAGATTATTAGTTTGAGAAAATATCGACACATGACTTACAATGAAGAAAATCTTTCGGTTACTAATCAGAACCCCTAACAGAGCCCACAAGTTAATCCATATGAGACGTGCTAGGAAAAAATTGTTAAATTCTAGTAACTCTCACAAACATCAGAAAGATCAGGACCTCAACTTGTTAGAGTCCAATAACCATTGTTAATCAAATCTAATAGATCTATATCCTGTTTTTAAAAAAATTATCCACCTCTGACATTATGAAAAAAAAAATATAAAGTAACCCTCAAAATCTGCATATAAATTACCCACCTTTGTTATTATAAAACATAATCTAAAGTAACACCATAATTTACATCTAAATTACCCACCTTGCCATTATGATACATAATCTACAAATTTACATCTAAATTATTAATTTCTTCCATTGTTACAATTAAACTAAAATACCACTCGAAGTAACATCCCAATTACTAGCATGTGCTACTTTAGAAAAATTGAAATAAACATAATTACATCTATATAAGTTTATAAATTACCCATTTCTATAACTATTGATGTCTAAAAAACTAACTTAACTAAACCTACATTTTGTTCCATCATGCATATTAAGTACACATGCATGCTGCATAATAAATATATATTCCTTGATTTCAGCAATCATAAAAAATGTTCTTTTAATGACTCATATATACCGACAATTCAACTAAATTTATTTTAATATCCATGTCAATAATGTTTATAAGTTGTTAATTTAGATAAATTTCTAGATTTTGACTAAATTATTATGACATATCTGTATTGGTAATATAATTATAAGCACTATATTTTTATGTAAAATATTACTATAAATAATTTTTTGATATAGAAATCATCAATTCTTGAGTAGTGGAGGAGGTGCTAACTAAAAGATGGATATGGTCCACTAGCACAGTAAAGATTTTCGGAGACGGGCATATAGCATTTCCAAAGGCGAACAACCCATCTACCTTTGTAAATGCAATTAAAAAATCCAGCATGGTGAGTCTGCTGCGGTGGCCCACTGAGCCCATCGTGGTTCCCATTGTGGCCCATCGCCGTAGAGCTCGTCGGTTCCCAGGGCACCGCCGCAGAGCTCGCCGGTTCCTGGGGCCCTACTGCTGAGTCCTTGGCCACTCCGCCGCCGAAGAAGCGCCGCCACCAGATCTGCTTCTGATATCGCAGATGTGGGACGCAACCGCACCGAGCGCAACCACCAAGGAGCCGCCGCCAGATCTGCCTCCACCGAATCCTCAAATGGACGGGCGCCACCACTAGAGAGACACCGCCACCGCCGGATCCACCTCCAATATGAAAGGGAGAGAAAGAGTTGAAGGCAAGAGAAAAAGGGCGAGAGAGTCGAGATGAGGAAGGAGAGAGAAGACGAGGGACTCACCAGTACGACAGCCTTTGTGTGCGCCGCACGCCGCCGGTCTTCGCATGCGGTGCCTATCTTCGGTGCACCATGTGCTGCCACTTGCGAGCATGGAACCGGCGTGGGATAGAGAGAGAGAGAGAGATGGGGCGGAGTGGGCTTCGCATGATGCCCCACCGGGGTCTTTTGAATGCGCCACTAGGGCGAGTGGGAGAGAGGAAGACGAGCTGGAGGCGGCCGTTGGGTGGGAGAGAGTAGACTAAGAAACCCTAGCCGATCTACTTATATACTTGAGGGACTCTCGGCTTTGAGATGGGCTGGTTGGGCTTCAGATCTATTAATTGAGGTAGGCCTCCTAAGGCATCCACCTCTGAAAATGATAATCGTTTTCAGAGACGGAAGCCTTAAGATGCCCGCTTTTGTAAATCAATTTTAAGAGATGTTGTTATCTCCATAAATGAACATCCGCCTCTGAAAATAAGTGAATATTTTGGGAGACCGCCCTATTTTTAGCCCGCCTCCTTTAATGAAACGTCTTGTTTGCTAAAATCATTTTTGTGACTGTGGTCTCCTGATTTTTTCAAATTCCTTTGCAGTAACCATTGACTGTTAGACTAAAATATTTATATCATTTTGAAGTTAGCATGATTGACAACTACTAGATCTCACTTCAAGCCCCACCACAGATCTTGAACGACATGGTATAGGCTTAAATGACCTTTTGTGGCATCATAGTTATTAAGAGTGCAGTCTAGGACCTAGAACCCTTATTTTCAATAAAATACACAATGAGAGTTCTGAATAAAATATATAACAGGCACAAGAATTTCAACTAAACATGTGGATAAAACTTTTAGCAACTAATAAGATCAATATTTGAAAGTCAAAATCTAGATTCATGATGTCACGAGATATGTGAGACAACAAGAGCCACCATAGCTTAAGCTTGGGTTTCAACCAAATGCTTGTTGAAGACAAAATGAGTACCTCCATATAGAAGGAAAAAGACTGTGGATATGGATGTAAAAAATATAGAGTAATTATTAAGTTCATCAAAAGTGCTAGAGGTTACAGAGCATATATATAGGTATTGCATTAGAAAATGAATGAAGAGATAGAGTGAATGGATAAGTATTTTTATTAGGTGTAGGTAACAAGCACGAACTTTATACTAATGTCTTCTAAGATTATAGCCTGTGCAATAGCATGAGTTGATGTACTGCTAATAGTAAAATAGTGATCTGCTTTAGGGCCAACTGGAAAGTTTGGAATACCCTTCTATCGGCCTAGCATCAGTCAATATTTTCTTTTTTTTTTCCAAGACAGTTACTATGTGAATATTTTTGCATTTTGCATATAAATCAGTAGTTCCGTCATTCATTTTGACAAGCTGGTGGTGACCTGCAGCTAGAATTTTGTACAGAAACTGTACTGCTTTACAATCTTTGATGTCCTTTTTGTCTTAATAGTTAATACTATACTTATATGTCTTTCATTAAATACACATAGGTACTTCATTGTCATCGATGACATATGGGATGAACCTTCATGGAACACAATAAGATATGCTCTGGATGACAATAACTTGGGAAGTAAAATCATCATTACTACCCGTATCCATGCTGTTGCTGAGAAAGTTGGTTGTTCTTATCAAATGCAACCTCTTTCTTATGAGAGCTCTAAACAATTGTTCTATGAAAGGATATTTGGCTTTGGGAGCAAGTGTCCTGACCGATTTTCTGAAATTTCAGAAAAAATATTAAGGAAATGTGGAGGTGTGCCATTAGCTATCATTACCACATCTAGTTTATTGGCTAATAAGCCGAGAAATATAGAAGTGTGGTCGGAGTTGTGTGACTCTATTGGTTCTGGATTTGAAAGCAATCAAGATATGGACAATATGAGAAAGATATTATCTCTTAGCTATATTGATCTACCTTGCCATTTGAAGACCTGTGTTTTATATCTAAGTATATTTCCAGAGGATTTTGATATTAGGAAGGACCGGTTGATATGGAGGTGGATAGCTGAAGGTTTTGTGCAGTATGGAGAAGGGAACCAAAGCTTGTTTGAGGTTGGAGAGAGTTACTTCAATGAGCTTCTAAATCGAAGCCTGATCGAGCCAACATACATGTTGGATGGTGGGGATGGTAATCCTGTTGCTTGTCGTGTGCATGATGTGGTCCTTGATCTTATTTGTTTCTTGTCAAGAGAAGAACATTTTGTCACCACTTTAAGAGGTGATAGTATGCAAAACTCAGCTTCTTTGCGAAGTAAAGTTCGCAGGTTATCCTTCCACAGTACTACTTGGCCTAAAATGAACATGTCAAAATTGAGGTCCCTTACAATCTTCAGTCCAGGTACGATAAATTCAGTGCCATCCCTTTCAACTTATCATCTTCTGCGTGTATTGGATCTGGAAAAGTGCAATCTTAGGGACCATCCATGTCTACGGTTTGTCAGCAAATTATTTCACCTGAGGTATTTAAGTCTGTCAAAAACTAGATATCCTGGTGTGCTTCCAGTAGAGATAGGGAAGTTACAGTTTTTGCAGACATTAAATGTATTTGGAACTGATATACCAGAACTGCCATCAAGTATTGTTGGGCTAAGAAAACTGATGTGCCTATATGTTGATGAGAGTACCTGGCTGCCAGAAGGGTTCAGTAACCTAACGTCCCTGGAAGTTCTAGGGTCTGCGTATGTGGATTCTGGAAGCATTGCAGAAGAGCTAGGTCATCTGACCCAGCTAAGGGAACTCTGGGTCTACCTTGCAGGGGCTGAGGATGGTGGAACGGATGAGAACCTGGGTAAAGTTTTGGTGGAGTCGCTAGGCAAGATGCACAGAATCCAATACCTACAAATCAAGTCCAAAGAGATCATTGAGCTCGAAGCAGGCTCAGTGGAGTTGTCCCTAGGAAACCTGCGATATCTTTATGTTTCTAGAGCCACTTCGTTGCCGAAATGGATTAATCCTTTATCGCTTCTCCTCCTCTCTTGGTTGTACATAAAGGTGGGTCAACTGCGACAGGAGGACATCCATGTCCTCGGGACGCTGCCAGCTCTTCGTATCCTCATGGTGAAAGGGACTGGAGGAATTCAAATCGTGGAAAGGTTCATGGTCAGTGCTGATGCCTTCCCATGTGTGATAAACTGCGAGTTCTCTGATTTCGCATCAGTACTACCATCAATTTTCCCACGTGGAGCGTTGCCCAGGCTTGAAAATTTTGAGTTTTGTATCCAACTGGAGGATTTCTGCAACGGTGAAATTATCGTTGAGGACCTGGCCATTGGCCACCTACCATCCCTTCAGGGAATCACCGTTTGCTTTCATGGACAAGGCGGCTATGATGTTGCCAGGAAAGTGGAAGAGGTTCTGTGCCACCAGGCGGATGTCCATCCCAACCATCCGTCCGTTGGTTTCAGTTATTGTGTAAGTCTCAGCTATACTGTCCCTTTAGTTTTGATAAGAAAAAATTCAGGACCAATTATATATATATTTTCGTAGACTTGTTATTGTTGAAGGGCATGTATATATTACTTGGTTCTTCATACTCAACTTGAACCCTTCATTTCTAATGCAAGGCAGTACTAGATGATGACTAGATATCTTCCATTTGCCCCTTTCAGGATCTTGTCTCCATAGGAAATGAAGAAGATGATGATAAGGAGGAAACCTTATCGGTTGAGGGTGCTGGCTTGTCTCTTGAATGGATTCGGTTATAACATCCTAATCCATGTAATGTGCTGTCCTCACAACATGTCATTCAGCATGCTGGCAGGTTTGGACGCATGCTAATTCACATTGGTTATTAATTTACTATAGGCTTCATTAGCGACCTGTGCTTGAGCGATCAAATTAACAGTTATCAATATGTTTCTTACATGTCTCATTTTTCTGCACTCGATTCCACTCCAGTAACCAAATGTGCAAAAGGAAGCTCTACTACCCCTGCCAGACATGGATCTAGATTTCAGTAGACTATTCACGCAGGTGGCCAGGTGGGGGCACATTTGTACCATCCTCTTCTCCCCACAAACAAGATTAAACAGTTGTACCATCCTCTTGCATCCAAGCACGTAGTTGCATGAGAATCTCAGAATGTACTGCTGAATATAGGAGAGTCGGGGAAGCTTGTTTTGCACTCGCGAATACATTTTTCACATGCTCGTGTGGGGATGCTACAAACTTAATGTATCGTTGCCCTGACCTTTCCTTGCTTGTGCCAGTAGAGCGGACATTTCGTTCATTGGCCCGTGACCCTATTCATGGCTTTCATAAGCCTGCTGGGCTTCTCCATTTAACATCAAACTGTAACTTTCCATGGAATCCGTCGTCATTAATCTCTACCACAAACACTATAATTTCCACATAATCTGTACTACAAACACTTTTGAAACTCAAAGCCTGAGCCCTGGAATTCGTGCATCAGAGAAACAGTTCGTAGCTTCCATCTCAATGGATGCAACATGCTTGCTTTGGTATAGTTATTAGTCTCCACTGTTAGCCTCGTCAGATTTCTTACTGAAATTTAGAGTCGAGACATGGGACACTATTCAGTAAAGGCAATGTTATTAGTATAATGGGATATCTCCAGTTATGATAGACTATAGGATCATATAATCCTGGCTTCCCTTATCTCTAAGGAGGTTTCTTTTCCTCTAGGCAATGTACTCCTATATAATCCGCCCACGAGGCTCAGCAATAGAATCCAATTCCCACATATTCTTTTCCTCCTACATGGTATCATGAGTTTAGCTTTAGATGCCAGGCCACAAACCCTAAACATTCCGCTTCTCGTGCTGCCGGGCAAGTTTACCGACAGCCCTAGTGAGTCCTTTTCCCACTGGTTGATTGATCGGCGTTTCTTTTTGTTTTTCTTATCTATGATTGATTTGCGTTGCCCACCGCCTTCGTCTTCGTGCACCTCTACTCCGACATCAGGCTGACTCACCGAACTCTTCTTCATCCCTGACTGTGCAGCATGGCATAGAACACATCGTTCTAAGGGACGCCACATGCGCCACCTCTATGCCTCTTTGTCCGCAGGTTGTCAAACGCTAGCTCATCATCACCTCAACCAATCAGGATGCCTCCAGCATGACCTAGTTGTCGTCGTTGCTTCGACCTCACGTGCAATTAGTCTGATCAACTGAAAGCACGCAGCCTATTTTGCCTCACCGCGACACCGTTCAGATCAACAGTTTGCGTGCGCCACCGCAGGATCCCATGAAGTTCGCCCGAGTACTATGCACCTCTTCTCATAGCAATGGGGCTGCTGCTGCATTGCCACCCATGGTCTTTTCCGCCATTGTATCTTCACTGCAGCCGACAATGTTGATGCGCGCCCACTGTGGATCGTCTTTGTCAAGCTATTTGCAGTCTTAGCCATCTACTTCTAGTACCGTGGCCGTGACATCCAAATCATTCGTCTTGTGCTAGATCATTTGGACCTACCTCCTCACTTCGTCTAGGAATACCTCATTGCTAGCGTTGCCATCTCTTCCCCTCTTACTTTGTCTACTCTGACCACCACGGGGTGCATCGGCACCTTTTACCCCTGCTGTTTTGCGCACCGCAACCATCATCGAAGCCCTCTCTGCTAGCCCTTATGGCATAGGCGTATAGTTGGGGCCATCTACCTACTATGTTCAATATTGGCAACACATGTACGTGCCTTCGTCCTTGACCCATTCCTAGGCCTAGCATCCTTGGTGCATGCTTCGTCCATGGCGGCTTGACTACATCATCCTTGGCATTGACCTTCTCCCTCAAAAACTGCCATGGCGTGTCACTGTCTTCATTTGTGGAAACTTCTACTATGCACCACTGTCCTCACGGCGCCTCCTCGTGTGCCAAAGGCAGTATGTGTGACTTCCTCAACTTCAGCAACCCTGACAGATCCATTGACTACTTCTATCACCAGCATGGCAACTTCGACCACAACTACTTTGCCCTCACGCTCGGCTACATAGATATAGGCACAAAGGGCTATCGCCTTGCTTGTGCAACCTTGTTCGCTTCGACTTCAGTCACAGCATTCGTGATGCATCTACCGTTATGACTACGGGAGATGTAAGCTTGTCGGCTTACAACCTTAAGCTTCTTCTCCAGTCTCCCCCAAAATTGTACATTGTAATTCTCTAGAATGAATAAAGTTATATTTCCCTGTACTTTTGTTCTTTGTGTATTACTTGCACATTTACTTTATTTTGCATACCAATGTATACTGGAACGCCTGCGCACATTAGTACTAATAGCACGGCCCATTGGTGGAGTGTCTCCTCTCCGCGAAATAGCTAGACCAAATATCATAAGTTAAAGCAACAAAAGACACACCAGACAACAAACATTCCTTAAGCATATCACAACGTTCAATGAATAACTTAGCGAAGTCTCTAGCTGTGGTATGCCTAGAGATTTTAGAGAAATAAGGCTTATGAGCATGTGTCACACCCAATTTTAAGGATAAAATGGAGTGCAAAAGTCTTATGTGCGCCCAGAGATCAGTCACACACATAAGCTGACAAATTATGAATAGTATCATCACAAATGTTTATTACATCACGAATAAGACAGAGTTATCACGTAAATATAGCGGAAATAATAAAAAGATCTCTCGTGGAAGCTCCAATTCACAGGGACGTCGACTGGTTGACCACAAGTCTAGTAGTCCTCAGGGAAATCATCATTCTCAAGGTCATCTGTTACCCATCCGGGATTTTTATCCAAGTAATGAAAATAAACAAGCGTAAGTACATGTCGTACTCAACAAGTGTAACACGGGGTTCATGAGGCTCAAAAGGCTAGACACGGTTCAACAGCGTTCAGCTTTTAGTTGTCACAATTTTAGCTTATGAGTAGCATCAAGTTGTTTCAATTCCCATTGCCAAACACATGATCAAATGTAAACATGAATAATGAATAGCATAAACAAATGTTACTTAGTGTTCATCTATTCCATAAGGGTTCCAAGGCCGCTCGTGACCGTGAGCACGGCTGATATACCAGTTTTACACTCTGCAGAGGTTGTACACTTTCACTGTGAGACGTGATTCCCATAAGCCCGGGTTTATAACTCCCAAAACACTTCCAAGGTGAGCAGGCAGGGGTCACTATGAAGCCTTTCAAAGGTTCGTCTAACAAGTTAGGGCCATTAGATTCACTTGGCAAACAGTTATAGGAACCCCCCTATCAAATGGCACAATTCCTTCACGGCTATACACATAAGAGTAGAGGCTGTCCTATACCCGATTCGTCAAGCCATTCTTACGCCAATAAAGGTAACCACTAACAAGCTAGAAAAGGTCCTCATACTGAGCTAAAGCCAGAGCCATGTAGCCCTCACAGCTGTACTGTAAGTCCCGGATGATCACTTACAGATAAGTCCTTAGGGAGAGGAATCTGAAGCATTTAGAAAGTAGCTAAACACTCCAGCCCCCTGTTTCCATGTTGCTAAAAAGTCATATTTTAGCATTTATTGCATATACCATTAGTCAAGTTACAAGATCATGGTTCGATTGAGCTCTAGCAAAGCTACCCATATGCATAACCCATAGGTGACAAGGTAATAGTTCAATTCTAGGAAATCCCTATCAAGGCGACACATGCAGTATGAATTTAATGAATTAAAGTGAATAGGAAACAAGGATGATCCCATGCTATACTTGCCTTGAGCAATGTACACCTGCTGGTCCTGCTCGTCAAAGTCGTACCCTTGATCCTCCGAGAACTGCTCACCGTCTATACTCGATAACCACAGCAACATACAAGCATCCAGGAGCAATCATGCAAAGCAAACAAGGCTACAGATTAGAACAGTACACCAACAGCAAAGAATCAAGATGAAAAGTTTGGAAAACGAATCTACGTCTCGCTATGAACACGCAGACGCGAAGATCGCAAAAATCGGATCTAAAACGGAAAAGTTATGGTTTAAACAAGATTTCCTATAGACAAATAATAGATTAGATCTAAGCTCGAATTATAAAAGTTGGAAACCTACTGTACAGTAGCATAAACGTGTAGATTACTTATTTACGAACCCAATGCAACTTGAACGGATCTAATCGGAGTTAAAACGGAGATTTTACGGCTAAAACAAGTTGGATGGCAAAACTGTGAATAACTGAAAACGTATTTCACTAAAACCGAACCAAAATACGCTTTCAAATGAAGAAAACCAAATCTGAAAACATGTTTTGGACTGCGGGTTTATTTGTCAAAAACAGAGGGACTCTTTAGCAAAAAGAACAGCGAAGGGGTAAGTTCTAATCTGGACCATTGATCTAAAAACGGACGGCTCAGGATGATTACGTATTCCTATTGTATTTCAAGGTTTATTTTTGTAAAGAAAAACGGCCACAATAAAGCATGACGTGGAAGATGAGGTCATCAAGCTAACTAGCAGATTGATTCCAGGCAACGCATCGCATGGCTGCATGGCTGCTCTGTTAGCTCCGTCGCTCGCATGACTCGTTCAGCGGATTTGGGTCCTGGTGCAGGTGACGGCCATTGCCGGCGAGGCGGAGCTCACCAGCGAAACACGGTGAAGGGCCTAGGGACCTCGTATGGCTGTGGGAAAAACATGCATGGGTAGACGGAGGAGGAGACAGCGGGCTCACCAAGATTGTTTTGACGGCAGAAGCGGCACGGTGACAACGTACGTCGGCTATGGCGGCTCCAGGTCTTCCTTGACGTGAGGGGCAGCAACAGATTCTCCTCGATGGCGAGATCCCGATGGCAGCAGAGAGGGCACAGGATGACGTAGCGGTGCGGGGATCGGTATTTATGAGACCGGCTGCTTGAGGCGCAAGGCAATGGTGACGCTAGGCGACCTCGGACTCTCGACGGCAGAGTTTGGCCTGGTTACGTGAGGTAGGATAAGGCCTGAACTGCGGGCCGCGCTGTCGGTGAACGCGGGAGGAAGAGATGGTTGCCCTGAGGCATCAGCTAGCCGACGCCAGCGGGCCGGGGTCTTGCGGAGCTGAGCGGGCCGTGCGGGAGCAGAGCTGGGCTTCATTTTGCTGGCTGCACGGTGGAGCGGAGCTAGGCTGCTGGGCTGCGCAGGCGGCTTCCAGCAGGGAGAGGGGAGAGAGAGGAAGTTAAGTTTTTCTAAATGTTTCTCAAATCCATTTGAATCATTTTGAATTTTAGACAAAGCCACACATTCCAATAATTCCAATGCACCGGCATGTATGCACAAACACGTTGTTAATCCTTATGATGAATTTTAATTTAATGAAAATTTTTATTTTCCCTATGTTTTCATGAGCACATAATTCCAAATTAAATCATTTTAGCTCTATTTCCAAAAATTCAAAATTTGGGGTGTTACAATTCTACCCCCCTTAAAATGAATCTCGTCCTCGAGATTTGGACGATGCTTACTCAAATAACTGTGGGTATGTTTTCCTTAGATCATCTTCTCTTTCCCAAGTAGCCTCATCCACGGTATACCGATTCCACTGAACCTTGCACATCTTTATAACTCGGCTCCTTGTAACTCTTTCTGCTGTCTCTAAAATCTTTACTGGAAACTCCTCATAAGTGAGATCTTCCTTAACTGTAAGCTCTTCTAACGGTATCTGTTCCTCAGGTACACGCAAACACTTCTTTAGCTGAGATACATGGAACACATCGTGTACACCCGACAAACTCTCAGGCAATTCTAACTGATAAGCTACCTCTCCACGTCTCTCTAAAACCTTGAAAGGTCCAATATACCTTGGTGCTAACTTTCCCTTCATGTTAAACCTTCTCACACTTCTCATAGGTGACACCTTTAAGTACACGTAATCACCTACTTCAAAAACCAATTCTCTTCTTCTAGTGTCGGCATAGCTCTTTTGTCGAGACTGAGCCACTCTCAAGTTATCCCTGATCATCCTTACTTGCTCTTCTGCGTCTCTCAAAATATCTGGTCCAAACACTTGAGTTTCTCCCGTTTGATTCCAAAACAACGGGGTCCTACACTTTCGTCCATACAAAGCTTCGAAAGGTGCCATATTGAGACTTTTCTGATAACTGTTGTTGTACGAGAACTCTGCATAAGGCAAACTCTTATCCCAACTTGTTCCATACTGCAACGCACAAGCCCTCAATATATCCTCCAATATCTGATTAATTCTCTCAGTTTGCCCATCTGTCTGAGGATGATATGCTGTACTAAAATTCAACTTGGTTCCCAACGAACTATGTACTTGCTGCCAAAAATGAGATGTAAATTGAGTACCTCGATCAGACACAATTTTCTTGGGAACTCCATGTAGACACACTATTCTCTCCATATATAACTGAGCTAACCTTGGTCCATTATAAGTAGTCTTGACCAGGTATAAAGTGAGCAACTTTAGTTAAACGATCCACTATTACCCAGACTGAATCATAACCTCTCTGAGTACGTGGTAACCCAACTATAAAATCCATACCAACTTCTTCCCACTTCCACTCAGGTATCTTCATTGGTTGTAGCAATCCTGCAGGTCTTTGATGTTCAGCCTTGACCCTCTGACAGGTATCACACAAAGCAACATATTCAGCAACATCTCTTTTGAGTCCGTACCACCAATACTTCTCTTTTAGATCTAAATACATCTTGGTACTTCCAGGATGAATAGAATAAGCAGACTCATGTGCCTCACGAAGAATTGCCTCACGTATAGCCTTATCCTCAGGCACACACAGTCTTTTCCCAAACCACAGAGTTCCATTGTCGTCCATGCGGAAACCTGGTGCCTTACCAATCACTATGTTTTCTGCTATCTCCTTCAACTTCGCATCCTGTAACTGACCCTTACGTATTTCTTGCTCTAATTTAGGCTCCAACACCAACTCCACCGCATTAGTGACAAAGCCTAAATTCAGTAGCGTAATCTCAGCACACAACTCACTTGACATCGATGTCACTTGCACCTCATTGGCATAACTCTTCCTACTAAGAGCATCGGCGACAACATTCGCCTTCCCCGGATGATAGTGTACCTCCAAGGTCATAATCTTTGATCAACTCTAACCATCGACGCTGTCCTCATATTCAGATCCTGTCTGAGTGAAAATGTACTTCAGACTCTTGTGATCAGTATAGATGTCACTCTTATGTCCAATGAGATAATGCCTCCATATCTTCAAAGCATGAACCACTGCTGCTAACTCTAAGTCATGAGTAGGATAATTTAGCTCATGCTTTCTCAACTGGCGGGATGCATAAGCCACTACTCTGCCTTCTTGCATAAGAACACATCCAAGTTCGTGACGAGATGCATCACAATAGATCGAGAAGCTCTTGTTCAGATCTGGCAAAGTCAACACTGGGGCTGTAGTCAACCTCTTCTTCAACTCTTCGAAGTTAGCCTGGCACTTATCGGACCACACAAACTTAGCATTTTTCTCCAATAAGGCTGTCATTGGCTTGGCAAGCTTAGAGAAACCTTCAATGAACCTCCTGTAGTATCCAGCTAATCCCAAGAAACTACGAATCTGTCCCACATCGGTTGGTGGCTTCCAATTCAGCACATCTTTCACCTTACCGGGATCTACTGCAATTCCACCGTTGGAGACAACATGACCAAGAAAAGAAACTTCCTTCAACCAAAATTCACACTTGCTTCGCTTAGCATACAGCTTGTGTTCTCTGAGCTTCTGCTAGCACCAACCTCAGATGTTCAGCGTGCTCTTCTTCTGTTTTGGAGAATATCAGTATATCATCGATGAACACCACCACAAACTTATCCAAAAACTCCATGAACACCTTGTTCATCATGTACATAAAGTAGGCAGGTGCATTGGTCAAACCAAATGACATAACAGTGTACTCATATAAACCATACCTCGTAGTAAAAGCTGTCTTGGGTACATCTGTTGCACGAATCCTTAATTGATGGTAGCCAGAACGAAGATCAATCTTAGAGAAAACACAGGCACCTCTCAACTGATCAAACAAATCATCAATTCTAGGCAACGGATACTTGTTCTTGATAGTAACCTCATTGAGTGACCGATAATCGACACACATCCTCTGAGTACCATCCTTCTTGTCAACAAATATAACTGGTGCTCCCCAAGGTGACGAACTAGGACGAATAAAACCTTTCTCCTGTAACTCCGTAATTTGTTTCTTAAGTTCTTCTAATTCTTTAACCCCCATTCTATATGGACGCTTAGCTATAGGTGCAGTTCCAGGTAATAATTCAATAATAAACTCAATATCACGGTCAGGCGGCATACCTGGCAAATCATCAGGGAACACATCTGGAAATTCATCCACCACTGGGTCCTCCTTGTTGTCGCTATCATCAAGCTGGTTCACTGTGGCGGTTGGCTGTGCTTGTATTACTACATCAACCTTGATTCTCTCTCCATTCGGTGCGGTCACAACAACTACCCTTTCCTTACACTGAATCACTGCTTGTTGTTTCATCATCCAATCCATACCCAGAATCACATCTATACCGGATGCTCTCAACACAATGGGGCTCACTTTAAACTCTACCCCCCTTAAAGATAGACTAGTCGGAAGACAACGATATGCAGCTTGCATACTTCCACCCGGTGAGTTTACTAACATGGGATTTTGCATGGCACATAAGGGTATGCTGTGGTTTCTAACGAATGCTTGTGATATGAATGAATGCGAAGCTCCAGAATCAAAAAGAACAGTGGCAGGGGTTGAGTTAATATTGAACGTACCAAGCATGACT
Source organism: Miscanthus floridulus (assembly GCF_019320115.1). Taxonomy (NCBI): domain Eukaryota; kingdom Viridiplantae; phylum Streptophyta; class Magnoliopsida; order Poales; family Poaceae; genus Miscanthus; species Miscanthus floridulus. The sequence continues at coordinate 101,223,667 of NC_089588.1, read as the reverse complement.
TCTGGTTCCGCAAGCGCCGTCTCGGTAGACACATGGTTCACCCTCCCTGTGTTGGGTGCTGGCTTCTGCGGCGTTCCCTTCTGATTACTCTGCTGACCCTGGGGTGTCTGCTGATTCTGCTTCCTGGGGCAGTGATTAGCATAATGCCCAACTTCTCCACAACGATAGCATACGTTGGGAGTACTAGGTGCACTTGTCTTCATGGGGGTACTGTTGGGGGTTCCCTGTCGTGGTGTCTGTGGACCACTCTGTTGCTGAGGACGTGCATTGCTAACTTGCTGCTGGTTCGGGTTGCGCTGAGGATACTGACCACGATTCCACTGACTGGGTGGTCCCTGAAACCTCTGCTGGAAGCCTTGCTGAGGGTTGGTACGTGAACGAGTATTGCTCCCAGAGGCTTGTCCCTGAAGCCTCCTCTTCTTGGCCTCCATCTCCTTGCGCTTGTTGTCAATAACAATAGCGTGATTCACTAGCGTCTGAAAATTGGGGTAGGTGTTTGACATAAGCTGGAGCTGTAGACCATCATACAGACCTTTGAGAAAGCGGCGTTGCTTATCGGCATCATCAGCCACTTCATTAGGAGCATAACGTGACAACTGAGCAAACTTGTCACGGTACTCAGCGATAGACATGGATCCTTGCTTCAGAGCTCTGAACTCCTCTTGCTTGAGCTCTATCAATCCCTCTGGTATGTGATAAGATCTGAAATTGTCCTTGAACTCCTGCCAGGTAACAGGAGGTGCGTTGGCGGGACGTCCATACTCGAATGACTCCCACCAGTCCTGAGCTTCTCCCTGAAGTTGTCCCTGAAGCGTACAACACCTTCTGCTGATTATCACATTGAGCTATGTTGAGCTGCCTCTCTATTGCACGAAGCCAATCATCTGCTTCCAGTGGATCGGTGGCACGAGAGAACACCGGGGGACGGCCCTTCAAGAATTCACCACGCTTATCACGTGGGGCTCCACCACCCTGTTGATTCTGCTGATTCTGCACCAACGTTTGCATGAGCTGCGTCTGTATTGCCAAGAGTTGTTCAATAGTCGGTGGTGGTGGTGGTGGATGTGGGGGAACACCTCCACGACCTCGGCCTCTTCCTCTTCCAGACATCTGTCATCAAATATTCCAAATTTATAAATTTCCAGGTTAGAATACATTCTGAAAATTTTCTGGACGAGTCTCTACATCAGCAGTTCTGTAAAACAGTCATATCTCGAGTTCCAGAAATCCAAATAGGATGTACTTTCTATGGTTGGAAAGATTACGAAATTTCCTACAACTTTTATTCAGACAACTTTCCCAGATTCTGTCGTTAGATTACTCAAAAGCAGGATACAACCGAAACTGTTCCCATATTCCAGACTGAACAGTAACTTTAACTTGAAACAGAGATATCTCACGAACCAGATCAGATATGGGGGTGATTCCAGAGGCATTGGAAAGGTAATTAAGTCTAGTTATTCCCACAACAATTTCATAATTTTAGGTCGTGTATATTTTATTCGGCATTAAGATAAAGGCAGACTGCTCCGAAAAACAGATTCCGAAGGAGCGAGATGTAACAAACCCAGCTATTTATTTATTGACCCAAACTTTAATATTCTTAAATATGAAACTTGCGGACATGCCCACGAAGTTCCAGCACACATTACAAAGATCCAACTCATGCATAAACATAAGAACAAATCAACTAAACACGGAATGTCCACACTGCACTAAAAACTCGACCCAACTCGACTCACTCGTTCTACTATCGTGCTATTACTTAAAGAGGGACTCCAACATCTAGGGGCGATACTTATGAGGAAGCTCCTCATACATCTTGGGCAAATTAAGGCACACCCTTTGTTCGTCTATCACTTGCTGGTGCCTCTTGATTGCTTTCTGCTGAACCTTCAGTTGATCCTCCAACCGGCGAATCCTTGACACAGCCTCGTAACCAAAGTGTACCATCGCTTCCGTGGTTGGATCCGTGCCCTGCGGGTCCATCATTGCCCATCCCAATTCTGGGTGTTGATGAGGAAGGAATCGATATTGATCATCCTTCATGACCTCGAATCGGCGACCACGGAGGCCTATGCAAGCTTCAGCGGCTGCATCCTCTATGCCGTCCTCCATGGTAGCGCGGTGACCATGGTGTGCGTAGTTTGAATCCAGCTGATACGCACCTTTCTGCTCATCCTTGATGGTGATGCACACCCTAACCTTCCAGTAGGTGTCTTCAAGAGGGTGTGCATGCTCTTCGCAAGCGTATTCTACAGCTGCATCCCAATCACTGTAGTATGTCTGCAGCAGGCTCAAGAGTCGGTGATGTGAAACGGAGTATTCACATCCCGGCTTATACTACACCTTTGTTGTCCACCCCAATGGCGGGATCGGCTCATCCTCCTCAACAATGTCTTCATCTTCGTTTTCGGACAAGTCAACGATCTCAACTTCTTGAGGGTCATCATGGGCTGGCTCAGGTGTGGACTCAGGCGTTGGCGGTGTTGGCGAATCCAATTCCTGCTCCTGTGGTTCTTCCTCCTCAGGATCCACGGACAAACCTTGTGGCGGGTAATACCCTCCAGTGCTCATGCGGGCAGTCTTGTGGGCACGAGGTATCTACAGAATTAGGTTTAGTTAGGTTAGATTAGAAGCAGTAATTTTCATAATAGAATAAGGCAAAAGAAGCATAAAACTTTAGCAAATAACAAGGGTGAGATAGAAAGCATGAAATGAGTGAAGCAAAAGAAGCTAAAACGACCATTGCTAACTAGGCTTGCGTCCTACAGTCAACATAGCTCTGATACCAATCTGTCACACCCAATTTTAAGGATAAAATGGAGTGCAAAATCTTATATGCGCCCAGAGATCAGTCACACACATAAGCTGACAAATTATGAATAGTATCATCACAAATGTTTATTACATCACGAATAAGACAGAGTTATCACGTAAATATAGCGGAAATAATAAAAAGATCTCTCGTGGAAGCTCCAATTCACAGGGACGTCGACTGGTTGACCACAAGTCTAGTAGTCCTCAGGGAAATCATCATTCTCAAGGTCATCTGTTACCCATCCGGGATTTTTATCCAAGTAATGAAAATAAACAAGCGTAAGTACATGTCGTACTCAACAAGTGTAACACGGGGTTCATGAGGCTCAAAAGGCTAGACACGGTTCAACAGCGTTCAGCTTTTAGTTGTCACAATTTTAGCTTATGAGTAGCATCAAGTTGTTTCAATTCCCATTGCCAAACACATGATCAAATGTAAACATGAATAATGAATAGCATAAACAAATGTTACTTAGTGTTCATCTATTCCATAAGGGTTCCAAGGCCGCTCGTGACCGTGAGCACGGCTGATATACCAGTTTTACACTCTGCAGAGGTTGTACACTTTCACTGTGAGACGTGATTCCCATAAGCCCGGGTTTATAACTCCCAAAACACTTCCAAGGTGAGCAGGTAGGGGTCACTATGAAGCCTTTCAAAGGTTCGTCTAACAAGTTAGGGCCATTAGATTCACTTGGCAAACAGTTATAGGAACCCCCCTATCAAATGGCATAATTCCTTCACGGCTATACACATAAGAGTAGAGGCTGTCCTATACCCGATTCGTCAAGCCATTCTTACGCCAATAAAGGTAACCACTAACAAGCTAGAAAAGGTCCTCATACTGAGCTAAAGCCAGAGCCATGTAGCCCTCACAGCTGTACTGTAAGTCCCGGATGATCACTTACAGATAAGTCCTTAGGGAGAGGAATCTGAAGCATTTAGAAAGTAGCTAAACACTCCAGCCCCCTGTTTCCATGTTGCTAAAAAGTCATATTTTAGCGTTTATTGCATATACCATTAGTCAAGTTACAAGATCATGGTTCGATTGAGCTCTAGCAAAGCTACCCATATGCATAACCCATAGGTGACAAGGTAATAGTTCAATTCTAGGAAATCCCTATCAAGGCGACACATGCAGTATGAATTTAATGAATTAAAGTGAATAGGAAACAAGGATGATCCCATGCTATACTTGCCTTGAGCAATGTACACCTGCTGGTCCTGCTCGTCAAAGTCGTACCCTTGATCCTCCGAGAACTGCTCACCGTCTATACTCGATAACCACAGCAACATACAAGCATCCAGGAGCAATCATGCAAAGCAAACAAGGCTACAAATTAGAACAGTACACCAACAGCAAAGAATCAAGATGAAAAGTTTGGAAAACGAATCTACGTCTCGCTATGAACACGCAGACGCGAAGATCGCAAAAATCGGATCTAAAACGGAAAAGTTATGATTTAAACAAGATTTCCTATAGACAAATAATAGATTAGATCTAAGCTCAAATTATAAAAGTTGGAAACCTACTGTACAGTAGCATAAACGTGTAGATTACTTATTTACGAACCCAATGCAACTTGAACGGATCTAATCGGAGTTAAAACGGAGATTTTACGGCTAAAACAAGTTGGATGGCAAAACTGTGAATAACTGAAAACGTATTTCACTAAAACCGAACCAAAATACGCTTTCAAATGAAGAAAACCAAATCTGAAAACATGTTTTGGACTGCGGGTTTATTTGTCAAAAACAGAGGGACTCTTTAGCAAAAAGAACAGCGAAGGGGTAAGTTCTAATCTGGACCATTGATCTAAAAACGGACGGCTCAGGATGATTACGTATTCCTATTGTATTTCAAGGTTTATTTTTGTAAAGAAAAACGGCCACAATAAAGCATGACGTGGAAGATGAGGTCATCAAGCTAACTAGCAGATTGATTCCAGGCAACGCATCGCATGGCTGCATGGCTGCTCTGTTAGCTCCGTCGCTCGCATGACTCGTTCAGCGGATTTGGGTCCTGGTGCAGGTGACGGCCATTGCCGGCGAGGCGGAGCTCACCAGCGAAACACGGTGAAGGGCCTAGGGACCTCGTATGGCTGTGGGAAAAACATGCATGGGTAGACGGAGGAGGAGACAGCGGGCTCACCAAGATTGTTTTGACGGCAGAAGCGGCACGGTGACAACGTACGTCGGCTATGGCGGCTCCAGGTCTTCCTTGATGTGAGGGGCAGCAACAGATTCTCCTCGATGGCGAGATCCCGATGGCAGCAGAGAGGGCACAGGATGACGTAGCGGTGCGGGGATCGGTATTTATGAGACCGGCTGCTTGAGGCGCAAGGCAAGGTGACGCTAGGCGACCTCGGACTCTCGACGGCAGAGTTTGGCCTGGTTACGTGAGGTAGGATAAGGCCTGAACTGCGGGCCGCGCTGTCGGTGAACGCGGGAGGAAGAGATGGTTGCCCTGAGGCATCAGCTAGCCGACGCCAGCGGGCCGGGGTCTTGCGGAGCTGAGCGGGCCGTGCGGGAGCAGAGCTGGGCTTCATTTTGCTGGCTGCACGGTGGAGCGGAGCTAGGCTGCTGGGCTGCGCAGGCGGCTTCCAGCAGGGAGAGGGGAGAGAGAGGAAGTTAAGTTTTTCTAAATGTTTCTCAAATCCATTTGAATCATTTTGAATTTTAGACAAAGCCACACATTCCAATAATTCCAATGCACCGGCATGTATGCACAAACACGTTGTTAATCCTTATGATGAATTTTAATTTAATGAAAATTTTTATTTTCCCTATGTTTTTATGAGCACATAATTCCAAATTAAATCATTTTAGCTCTATTTCCAAAAATTCAAAATTTGGGGTGTTACAGCATGTTGGATGTACTACTCAAATGAATTTTCCTCACCTATTTCTAAAGGAAGATCAAGCTTAGCAATCAACCAACACCACTCAAAACGAGAAACATCAGGTTTCTAATCCCAATTAAGAACAGAACCATTGGGATTGAATACAAGACTAGACTGAACTTTGGTAGCTTGGTCAGCCTTCTATCTACATACCTTTTGATGCCTAAGCAAATGGCCAATACCAGCACAAGAACAATGCACCAAGCATTGCCCAGTGACCTATAAACAACAAAACAAGAAGACAAATCTTAGAGGAGAGAAATAGGAGAGGTCGGATTGAACAAATCAACAAGGTTAGGGTTAAGATTCGAACATACACAGTCAGAGCCTGGAGCCGGACAAAGATGATAATCGATAGGCACCAAGGGAGACCGCAATGCACGCACGATGCGGTAAGGTTAAGTGGACGGCGAGCAGCAGCAAGTGGCAGACGATGGGGTCATGGGGTTCACAGAGGACATGTGAGAGAATAGATGAGATACGGATTAGGGAGGGGAGCAGCCAAGATCCCAAGATCTAGACTTCTAGAGTGCTGGTGATGTGGTCGATATTGGGGAGGACTACCTGGAGTTGGGGAGGTCGACGATGAGATAGGAGGGCAGGAGGCGGAGGCAGAGTAGTGGAGGTGATGAGCAAAGAGCAAGAGCGAGACACGGAGGCAGTGGCTGTAGGTGGGGAATGAGTTAGGGTTAGGACACGGTGTGTGTGGGAGGTGGGGGATTATATGTCTCCTCGTCAATCGGGCCAGCACGAGCCTACATTTCATAATTGGGCCGGGCGTGCTACGTTGTTTTCTGGGGAGCAGCCGATGTATGGTCCTACCCATTAAGCTAGGCTAAAAAGGCGGGCTTCAGTCCAGGCTACCGGGCCACATGCTTTCTTGACATCTATATTCATAGTTGTTGGGTCAAATTGAATTTAAAACAATTGACCCAACTACCACTTTGTTTGGTTCCACATATCATCGAAAACATCATTGCCCGATGCCCATAGAGCAGACCTCATTCTCTTGTTCTTTGGTGGCTATATCATTATCGCCCTGGTCGATTGGTTGGAATTGGAAGTTTCATGAGAAAAAAATGAATTGGTGCTAAATTCATGGTTGACAGGGAATCTTACTATTACTAATTCACTACTACAAAATGCTCATCACCGCTAGTTTTAGCCCTTGGACACTGAAAGTTGTTGGTGATAAGAATGGTTCCAAAAAAATAGCAAAAAACCTTTTTAATCCCGGGAAGCCCCCACCAATCAGCCGCACGTGATTTTTCATGCAAAAAAACACGTGCGGCACGGTGGCAGGATTCAAACCAATGATATGTGGCCTCGCTTGTAACTCCTCTAACCACTCAACCCCAAAGTCACTGTGTCTAAAGGGCCTATACATTCCTCTCGTATTCACTTTTCTTGATTTTGAAATGCATATTTGGGACAATAAACGAATTGAAATTAAAAATGTTTTAACTGAAAAGTTGCAGATATCATCGAGTACTACAACTTTGAGTTTGGTCGTTTTGTCATCCGAGATTGTTTGAAAATTTTGAATTTCAAATCGTGAGAACTTGAAACATAAGTTTAGGACCGCAAAGTGCTTTCACTACAAGAAACCTATTAATACGTGACGGTTCAATTCCGTCACCGATCGCTAAATAACCGTCACAAAATAGCATCCATGACGGTTTTAGGTATCGTCATGTATTGAGCATCATGGATTGATGTGCATGATGATTATTTGAAAACCATCACAGATTAACGCAATCCATGACGGTTATAGACCATCATAGCTCAGCCCGAGACCCACTTAGCCCAACCCAAGCCCAATGTTTGTGATAGAATATAACCGTCATAGATTGAATAGCCACATCATCATTTATACAATGACGTGGATGTTGACATCACAACCAATTGCCACGTATTTAGCACATCAATAGTATAATAACATTCATCACAAGATACACCAATCATACAATAGACATTTATTTATTCATATAATAGTGAATAGATGTATACAATGGTAATAATGAGTTGATGTATACAATGGATTCAGCATATACAAACTTATAGGCTAAAAAATACAATATACATGATAGAAAAAATAATAAACTTTCATGTACTTCATCCTTCGACGTGATGCATTGCGTTGAACGCGAAGACAGCCGTGGACATATGACTTATCCACAGCAATAAACGATCTTGACAACCTACAGGATATTTGGCATACTTGAAGCTCGGAGCAAGGCCACCGATGGGACAAAAATCATACAAACAAGAATGATGGCACCAGGGAAAATTTGTGCTATTGAGCAGCAACAAAAAAGATCATCCATTATAGCTTCCACTATTAAATAAATGAAATTAACTAGTTAAAGAAAAAATGGTCGGACCAAAAGTATCCCCTCTAACAAATAATTCTTCCAGACTTCCCATTTCTACAAATATGACATGAATGATATGAGATTGCAGCTTTGTTTTATTCAGTCCATCACGTTTCTTAAATATTATATTGCCATCATTGGACTAACAAAAAACCATCGTTGGACTACCTTAATTGCACTCTTTCAGTCGCTCAGACCATTCATTAGGAAAAAAAATTACCTCAACACTATCTCACATTGCAACAACAGATAATTATCTAAGAGTAACAAATGCTGGTTTGGACTGAACAAATTGATATGTTCAATTTGATGGGTGTGCATAATTTTATCTCAATGGAAGAACCAATCCCTATAGCGATTACTTTTGCTCTACCAACTACAACAATGGTGTCCTAGGAAAACATACAAGTCTTAGAGCTGGCAGAAAGATAAATGCAGAGGTAGCTAACTAACCTAGAACCAACAAGTAAACCACCGAACCAACAAATAACTCAAATAACCCATCTACATCTAGAAAGGTAGAGTTGATAGTGCCCCTATAGGTTTTCAGTCTGAAAAATACATACAGCAAGGAACTGATCTCCCTGCTGCAGACCTGCTTCTAGAACTAACAAGCTGCAAAACAAAATACAAATCAATGTGGTCAGGAGCAACTACTGCTGTCAATTGTCAAAGGAAAAACAACACATAAATGCTACAGACCAGAGTAAAGCTTGAATAATCACACAAGCAAGGAACTGATCATTAGCTAATGATTACATGAGAATTAATTCACCTGTTTCACCTTGTAGCTTGAACATGACATTTCACCTATGTGAATCCACACTGCCCTGCATCATGAGGTAAAAATGCTGCTGCTCAAACCTGCAGAAAACAGAGCTAAGCTCTGCAGTGCCAAATTGCTGCTTATGCTGCCCAACAGTGGTCTAGCTGATGGCTTCAGTTGCTCTGAACTGCAGAGGTAAAATATCATGGAGGCAGTAGATACCTTTCGACTCTGTAGGCTGCATCTTGGACCTTCCTATGCAATGTCGCTTCCTTCTTTCTAGAGAGTAGAAATTATCATCAATAAAATAACTGAAGATTAATATGTGTGTACTATACAAACAGTACAAAAAATTAATTCTACTTCCAAGAGAGTGGCCTCAGAAATTAATCACAGTCAGACCAACGTCTCTATAGCCATCACAATCTCTGAAAAACTTAAACTATAGTCCTAGCTAGTTTATTCAGGAACCTTGAACATATGTTGATTGGTAATAATTTAATAAAAAACACTAGAGACATTCAGATTTGAAACGCCACACATCACAGGTACAAGTAAATCTATTAGTGAATCTGCTATCCCATTGCTATCACATTATGACTATCATTACAAATCTTAAGGCCTTTTGTTCTCCTCTCTTTTTTATACATGTAAAGTGTCCAATGTCAATCAGATCTCTTCCCTGTTCTCATGTAAGCATGAGTAAAACAATATGTTCCATCCAGGTTGGTTTGAAATATACTTAGATGGTTTTGTTATAACCTTGTGTAGGTAGCATTCTAATTTTATCATTCTAACAGTTCATGTGGCTTTGTTTTCAAAGAATACAGTTCAGATTTGAGAGTGCAGCCGGTGGTGTGTAAGCTCGAAACTTTATCTTGAAAGCATACAGGTCACTGTCTTTCCAAATTCTAGCCACCAGCTGATTTCAAGTACAGAAATTTAAGATAATATGCTGCTACTGAAACTAAGGGAAGAAAATGATAAATCTGTACTTGATATTTGCTTGCAAGCAAATTAAATGGCACTACATAAGAAAGAGTCAAATGCAATTAGTAGTGAATAAGCACAAAAAAAGGAAGGGGCAGTATTGGTATTTGGTAATAAAGTTATACTAATCTGCAGTCCATTGCTCATGTATTAAGAAAATGTAAAGATCCCATGTGCAGTTAGTCTACAGGTCTATAGTTTACACAAGAGCAGAAGAAACAGAGCTCATGAAATCTAACTAGTACAGATCATGGTAGCAGGGAGTATTCATATGAATTCAGTAATGTGGGACATGTATATGCATTTGCTCAGAATTCAGTAATGTGGAACCTGTATATGCATTGGCTCAGAATTTAATTACAAGTTGAGAGCTGCAGCTTTACTGAATGTTGATGTCGACCTTGCTTGTTTCCCTACAAACTGTCAATCAGCACTCTTTGCAATTCTACAAATGGTTTGTTCTGAAAGAATGTACAAAGTAAATCTGCTAAGAAATAAACAGATAGCAGAAAAAAGAATTAAACAGATAGCAAAGTAAATCAGCACTCCTTGCATTGCTACAAAGTCAAGATATGAACAAAGAATTAAAGATATATCAGAACAACATGTGGCTCTTAACACAGGCCCAAATTGATCGAATATAACACAGAAATCAAATAGAAAGGGAACAAACCTGTTCTTGATTTTCTTTGACAGGGTTTCCATGTCATGCTGCTGCCCAAGCCATGCCTGCTTCCTCCAAGCACATATGAGCATGTAAGTACAATTGTCAATAGGTTCATACACCAACTGAACATAAATCTATTTAGGTGACATGAAGATATGCTATAGGCTATTTATTTTCTTTAGCTACTGTAAGACTAGACAAATCTGGCTCGTTTTCAGCTTAGAAACAGTACAAATATCAATGAGCAAGTAAGACAACATTTGAACAAAGCACTCCGTTCTCTTCTATGGTAAACTATCTACTGATCTACTCTTTCTTTCTGTCCTCACTACTAAACACAAGTAATGAAACAGAACAACTGAACATGTAGTTCTGCATTTTCAGAAATCAATAGAGAATATTGTTAGTAACTACATAATTATTTTGTAGGTGGAGTCTGACAAAATATTGTAAACATACTACTACCTCCTGTCACATTCATTTGACCTTCAGGTAGAGCTTACAAGCAAGGTTGTTACAATGTAGTTAGAATGTCTAGCTTCTCTATCCCCTATGATCTCTATTAAACTGAAGCCTCACCGTCTGTTACTCTATGTATAGCCTATTGATATTTTGCAAGAACAAGGATCTTCATCAACCAAGACTCGAGATCCAGAACCTACCAAGACGCCAGATCTAGAACATAGGTTCCTCGAGCAGGCTGAGCATTGCAGGTAAAGAATTGAGTTCCTAAGAGGCACACACAGTAGATGGATGAGGAGGGAAGCGGATGGGTGGGCACTTACGCTGATGTCATCAATCTCCTTGCTGGACCTCTTGCTGAACCAGTAGCATCGCGCGCCGCCCAATTTGCAGCCCCACGCCACAGCGTCACTGCTTCTCCGCGCCACCTGCCCTGGGCGGCCGCGTCGCCGCAGCTCAATGCCACCGCAACCCCACGTCGCTGCTCCGTGCCGCCGCAACCTAGCTCGCTATTCCGCATCGCCACTACTCCACGACGCCAGTAGCCACCGTGCCGCCGTAGCCCCACACTACTGCTGCTACGTTTTGGGAGTTTGAGGAGAGAGAGGACGCGGTGGCCGGGTGACGGTAAGTGAAGTTATGCGACTCGTGGAGGATCGGGAGGTAGGAGGCGGAGGGAGAAGTATCGACTGCGGATGGAACGACCGAGAAGTGTGCGGCTATGGGAGACCGGGAGGAGTATTGGGCTAGGGTTTGCCTTCGTTCTTACTGTCCAACGCCGGTAGTGGGCTGGAATGGGCCTTAATAATCGGTAGTGGTACGTGTTCAATTACTTAGTGACGTTCTTATAATTCGTCATGAATAATCCGTCATTGATTAAAGGATTTCTTGTAGTCAAATGGAAAAGTTATCAACTACAAAGTTGTAGTTCCCATCGAGATCTATAACTTTGGTTTAATTTTGGTTGTTTCGCCATTTGAGATCGTTTGAAAATTTCAAATTTTAAATTGTGAGATCTTGAAACATAGTTTTAGGATCGCAAATGATTTCAAATGAAAAAATCATCAACTACAAAGTTGTAGTTATCATCGAGATCTAAAACATTGTTTTGGTCGTTTTTTCCATCCGAGAGATCGTTTGGACAATTTGAAAAATTAAATTTCAAAATATGAGAATTTCAGGCAGAATTTTGGGACCGTAAATGATTTTAAATGAAAAAGTCATCCACTACAAAGTCATAGATCTCATCGAGGCCTACAACATTGAAATAATGTTTGTCCACATCCTATTATATTACATTATATATACAGGCATCATTGAGTCTGACATAATTGATACTATTCAAGAGCTAGCTACTACTAGGGTCTTGTCCTCGTCCTCTTGTAATCCGTTTGATTTGGCGACATCACCTACTTCTGTGGCTAAATCATCATCACCAAATCATCAACTCAAGGGTTTGATGGAATTTATCGGACTCCATGTCAGTAGGTGCATAGCTCTTCTTTACAATTTTTTTCCAAGTACTGGATTTTCAGTGCAGGCCTGTTCGGATGGACTTGAATTAGGTGCCTCAGTGCAGCCTCCTCTCACTCGATGTCATCCGCAAAGGCGCGACCACACCAAAACGTAACTTTGACTTTGTGAAGCCAAGGGAGGTAGTCCAGGCCGAGGTCATCACAGCTACCATTGTTCTGCATCAGCTGCTGCACGCGGACCATAAACTCAAGCTCCTGGAGGTTGGGCATGATAACGCCCGATGCTACTCTGTGATCATCCTTCTTTCTGGTACCAAAAGCCATATCATCCCATGGACCCCAGACAGTCAATGAAGCACTACTCGAGTCCTCATTGACTATAACGTAATCCATCGACCAAGGCAGCATGCAGGATCTCAAGTTCTAGAAACAGCGCGCCACTAGCGGCAATATTAGTTAATAATGTCGGCGCCGTGGGCCATGTTCTTAGCTTGAGGTAACATAGCTCTGGCAACCCGCCCAGTGTCTTGAAACCCTGGTCATCCACAACAGACACATCGATCTCCAAGTGGGAGAGGCGAGGAAGATGAGATGGACCAATACATAATGGTAGCCAAGGGAAGTATATATCTGCAAGAAGCAAACATCGGAGATGTCTCAAGAGCACTACTGCATCCCAGGCTTCTACATTGGGATGAACAATATGAATTGAATCTTCCATTGTATTATTTTTTTTGAGGCAAACTGGAGGAGTGAAGCACCTCTACTAGAAATTTATTAATTTAAAAAAGAGGTGAAAGTACAAGTACACAAAGTTAAGAAACAAAGAAGGAGAGAAAGAAAATGAGAAAGATTACAATCAAGATTCTGGCCATGAACTAATCAAGGGGAAGTATCTCTTTTTTGCCCGATGGAAAACCAAGGCAAACTCATTCTTGAAGACACATTTGGCTTTTTCCACAGTTGGTACATCTCTTTGAAAAATGGCATCATTACGCACTATCCAAATAATCCAGCAGAGAAGTACAATAATCTCCATGAAGAAAGGAACTTTGCAATTGATCTCTGAAAGCCATAAGCACTTGCTCTACTGAAGGAAGAGTGGGGTCAACTTGAATATCAACAAAGTGCCAGCAAACAAGAGCAAAAGGGCAGCAGAGAAAGAGATGATCCAGAGATTCTTTAGTTTCAGCACCACAAAGAAAACAAGTATAAGATTGTAACTCCATATTTCTTCATTTCAGCAAATTCCTTGTGCTAAGTCGATCCTTTAAGATAAGCCAGAAGAAAAACTTATGTTTTGGTTGGAAAGAGCATTTGCACAACCATGAGGAGATTCTTGGGGTGTCAGCATGGCCAATGAGAGACTTGTAAACTTTGTTACAAGAGAAAAGAGAAGACCCCCAGATGCACACCCATTGATCTGTACTATCAGTCAAAGTGAATTGAGCCATGACTATTTGTAACTCAAGCCATTGCTCAAAAGCTAGCTCAGAAAGTGGAAGATGAAAAGAGTATGCGGATGGTGTGTGGCTTATATTACTTGCTGAAAGGTGATGGTCTGATTCTTAACAAAGGAGAAGAGCTCTGGATATTGATTCTTTGAGGCATGTTTTCCCCAAAGATCATGCAAGAAAATACATGTGCGACCATCATGAAGAGCAACTGCTGCCAGCTAGCCCCTTATACGTATCAAGTAATTGAAGCATATCACGCCACTAGAAAGATCCTTTACGAATATGGTTTGGCAGTTTATTATTTCTGTAATGATAGTTCTAAATCAAGTTAACCCAAGGAAGATCATGCCTATTAAAAAAACTTGTGCCACTGTTTGAGATGGAGTGCTTCATTGTGTGTTCTCAGATTTGTAACACCAAGTCCACCTTCTAATTTTGGCTTACAGACCATCTCCCACGCTGCTTTAGAGGGCTTGTGAAAGTTGAAGTCAGCCCCTCCCCAAAGGCTGCTTGCGAAATTTATCAATTTGTTTAACCACAATCTTGGGAAGCCTGAAAGTGCACATATAGAAAGTAGGCAATGTTGAAAAAACGGAGTTTGTGAGTTCAAGTCTGCCTGCCTGGGTCAAAAAATTGCAGTGCTGGCTAATCTGTGCTCACACTTTGTAATAAGAGGCCAGAAGTCTTCCACTCGTGGCTTTTAGAGACCCAATGGTAACCCCAAGTAAGTAAAAGGAAAAGGGCCTTTGGCACAACCAAAAGCCCCAATATTGACGGGCACCATCATATCACTACTGGAAAACTGTACTTTGCCGAATGCCTGAGACTTTGCCGAGTGCTTTTTATCGGGGCACTCGGCAAAGCAATATTTTGCCGAGTGCCGCACTCAGCAAAATAAAGCACTCGGCAAAGGTGGCTTTGCCGAGTGCCAGGCACTCGGCAAAGCTTGGCTCTCGGCAAAGCTGGGCTTTGCCGAGTGCCGCGGCACTCGGCAAAAGGTGGCCGGCCCATGACGGCAGCCACCTGCCGTCAGATTTTGCCGAGTGCCTAACGGATGGCACTCGGCAAATTTTTTATTATTTTTAAAAACTTATTTTGCCGAGTGCCAGCCCCAGGCACTCGGCAATTTTTTTTAAAAACATATTTTGCCGAGTGCCAGCCCATGGCACTCGGCAAATTTTTTTTTATTTTTTAAAACTTATTTTGCCGAGAGCCAGACCAAGGCACTCAGCAATTTTTTTTATTTTTTAAAAACATATTTTGCGAGTGTAAGCCTTGGGCGCTCGGCAATTTTTTTTAATTTTTTAAAACTTATTTTGCCGAGTGCCAGCGCCAGGCACTCGACAATTTTTTTTTTATTTTTGAAAATCAACTTTGCCGAGTGCCCCCCATGGCACTCGGCAAAATTTTTTTTTTTATTTTGGGCCCAAATTTTTTTCTGTGGCCTTGTGACAGTATTTCAAACTCTATTTTAAAATTTGGGGCAATTTTGACTTTTTTGATATATTTCATTAGTTTATTTCGTTTCGTCGAATTTTTTGGGATATTTCAAATTTGAACTGCATGTACATGGAATAATGGACTTTGGTCATCCAAAAATTGATACTCATGATATTTAGGATATGTTTAGGCCGTATCCAGGAACTCACATGAAATCTCGAGCATCTCGTTGACGTAACATGTCGAGGTACTTGCCGAAAATGTGATTTTAAATTATATAAAATGAAAACGAAGTCCGAAAATCACGAAACTTGTCGAGGCGTCGTGTTGTCGCATGTGGAGGCTGTGGTAAAAAATTGTGAAGGTTTCGAGCAAGTTGTGACGTCGGATGCCAAAAACCCACACATGTGGAGATATTTGGGTTTTTGGCATCCAACGTCACAGATGTCTGGGATTTTAGCATCCGACGTCACAACTTGCTAGAAACCTTCACAATTTTTTACCACAGCCTCCACATACGATAACACGACGCCTCGACAAGTTTCGTGATTTTCAGACTTCGTTTTCATTTTATATAATTTAAAATCACATTTTCGGCAAGTACCTCGACATGTTACGTCAACGAGATGCTCGAGATTTCATGTGAGTTCCTGGATACGGCCTAAACATACCCTAAATATCATGAGTATCAATTTTTGGATGACCAAAGTCCATTATTCCATGTACCTGCAGTTCAAATTTGAAATATCCCAAAAAATTCGACGAAACGAAATAAACTAATGAAATATATCAAAAAAAGTCAAAATTGCCCCAAATTTTAAAATAGAGTTTGAAATACTGTCACAAGGCCACAGAAAAAAATTTGGGCCTAAAATCAAAAAAAAAAATTTGCCGAGTGCCATGGGGGGCACTCGGCAAAGTGGGCTTTGCCGAGTGCCGGCCCAGGGGGCACTCGGCAAAGTTGATTTTCAAAAAAAAAATTTGCCGAGTGCCTGGCGCTAGCACTCGACAAAATAAGTTTTAAAAAATTAAAAAAAAATTTGCCGAGTGCCCAAGGCTTACACTCGACAAAATATGTTTTTAAAAAATAAAAAAAAATTGCCGAGTGCCCCTTTCTGCAGCACTTGGCAAAGGCCCAATAGAAAATGGGCCGCCCGCCCAAAATCCCCCCCCCCACCCCAGAACCCTATCCGCCCGCCTGCTCTGCTCGGTCCCAGCGCGCGCATCCCCGGCCCGCCAGCGCCGCCACCCCCGCTCCGCCGCACCGGCGCGCCCACGCCGGCGAGCCCCCGCCACCGCGCGCCCCCGCCCCTGCATCGCCCGCCCCCGAGCACCCCCAGCCCGGCCGCGCCGCTAGCGTGTCACCGGCGGCTGATCACGTCAACTCTTCGCCGCAGTCCGGTCCTTCACCGCTGTCCAGGGGGCCACACCTGCAGTCTCCGTCGCCGCAACAGGGATGTTGAACTTTGTGATGTTGAACTTGTAATAATAAACTTGTGATGTTGAACTTTGGTGCATTTGTGATGGATTTTCAATGGATTTATTAAATATGCGTGTGCTTGTGATATATAATGCATGTTGGTGATATAGATGTGTATATATATATATATATATATATTGTCTGTTACAATGGAATGTAAAAAAATTGCAATTCTCGGGGTCTTTGCTGAGTGCCATGGGCAAGGCACTCGGCAAAGTTTTTTCAAAAAAAAAATTCTTTGCCGAGTGCCTCGCCGCGTCGGCAAAGTATTTTTTTAAAAAAAATCCAGAAATTCTTTGCCGAGTGCCTAAACTAGGACACTCGGCAAAGAAATTATTTAAAAAAAAATAAAAAAAAACTTTGGCGAGTGCCTGGGCAGGGGCACTCGGCAAAGTAATTTTTAAGAAAAAATAAAAAAAAACTTTGCCGAGTGCCTGGGCAGGGGCACTCGGCAAAGTAATTTTTAAAAAAAATAAAAAAAATTTTGCCGAGTGCTGGGTCGGGCACTCGGCAAAATAACCGTTAACGGCCGGCGCGCAACGGCCGAAAATATTTTGCTGAGTGCCGCCCCAAGCACTCGGCAAAATTGTTTTTTATTTTGCCGAGTGCCCCGATAAAAAGCACTCGGCAAAGACCCTTTACCGAGAAAAATTTTGCCGAGCGGACTTTGCCGAGTGCTACACTCGACAAAGCCACGGCCTCCAGTAGTGTATTCTTGCTGTAATTTACCCTTAAACCAGTTGACTCTACAAAAGTATTCAGAAGGCTCTAAAGGAAAATAGGCTAAGTACTGCAGCCCTCCATGACTATTAAAGTGTCATCTGCATACTAATAATAGGAAAATCATTATTGTGCTGGAGAGGTAGAGGCAGTCTTGGGAGGCCTTGATTTTTGGCATTATTTATAAGTGATCCAAGAAAATCAGGTGCCAACACAGTCAGAAGTGGTGAGAGGGGATTCCCATGTCTCACCCCTCTTCGACAATGGAAGGTCTTCCCAGGACCACCATTAAGAAGAACCGAAGATATTCCTGATGAAAAAATGGCTTTCATCCGTTGTAACCAGAGTTGCCCAAAACACTTATGCTACATAATTAGCAACATGGCTTGTTCAACTTTACCAAAAGCCTTCTCAAAATCCAATTTAAGAATGATGTGCTCTTTTCTAGAATGACGACACATATGCAGATATTCAAAGGACCAGGCAATGCAATCCTGAATGGTGAGGTTTTTAATGGAGCCATACTAGTTTCTATGCACTATGGATGTGATGATTGTCTGTAGATGGTTGGCTAGAAGCTTTGTAATCAACTTGATGGACATATTGAGTAAAGAAATTGGCCGAATATCACCCACTTTAATGGCATTCTCCTTCTTAGGAATCAAAGTAATATAAGATCCATTAATACTGCTTAAGCAAAGCTCCATCCTGTGAAAAGACGAGTAGAGAAGATAGAAATCTTGTTTGATGATTGGCAAACATTTTCTGAAGAAATCTGTATTAAAACCGCCAGGGCTTCGAGATTTGTCAGAAGGCATGTTTTTAACCACATTATCAAACTCCCGTGTAGAGAAGGGAGCCTCTAGAAAATATAGATTGGCATCACTTGAAAGAAAATTAGCCATGTTAAAATACATGCAATGGAAATCACCATCATCAAGTCTTTCTTTGAAAGCCTGCCAAAACAAAGAAGCCTTGTCTGCATGTTCAGAGAAAACTGTGCCTGTCATCTTCAATAGTGGACACTAAGCTTCTTCTATGTTTAATCATGGCATTGGCATGGAAGAATTTGGTATTGCAGTCACCAAATTTTACACATTTCACTGAGCCACACTGCTTCCAGTAAA
This sequence comes from Miscanthus floridulus, assembly GCF_019320115.1. Classification (NCBI taxonomy): domain Eukaryota; kingdom Viridiplantae; phylum Streptophyta; class Magnoliopsida; order Poales; family Poaceae; genus Miscanthus; species Miscanthus floridulus. The sequence goes on along the minus strand of NC_089588.1, from coordinate 101,204,985 downwards.
TACTCTCCTGCTTTAGGAGAGTAATAAGGTGCTGACTAAGGATATCTTTGAAATTCCATTCTTCTAAAGAAATATCTCTATAATCTTCTACAAACTCAAGAAAACCCAAGACCATTTTAACATTATCAATCACTTGTTTAAGACTAGAAAGGTGCTTTTGCCACTGCTTATTGATCCTCTTAAGTTCTTCAAATTTGCTGTAATTCTCTTCGCTATATCTTGAATAGGCCGGTCTGTTTTGCATCCTTCTGAGACCACATTTAAGAAATCATCATGCTCAAGCCAATAATTTTCAAAACGAAACAAATTTCTGCAGGGGATATTAGTACCAAAAGAGATGAGACATGGCACATGATCTGATGTTTCTATAATGCGTGATTTTACAAATGTAACAGGATAAGTCAATGTCCAAGTATGAGAGGTAGAGAACCAATCAAGGCGCTCAAGTAAAAGCGAGGATTGCTTGTTTGTCCAAGTGAATTGCTGGCCACACATAGGTAATTCAACCAGACCCAAAGAGCTAATAGCCGTGTTAAACAAGAACATCTCAAAAATGTCACCACCAGGGCGATTTCTATTATCTGGACTATGCAGCAGATTAAAATAACCCACGATAACCGAACAACACCTGTCGGCATAGTAATATGCTTGAACCAATTAAGAAATTAAGATGCGCTTATCAGAAGCAACACATGGTCCATAAATATTAGAGAGCAGCCAGGAAGAATTATCATAGCGCGAAGTGAACTCAACAGAGATAGAAAAGGGATTACGAAAAGCTAGAGTGCCATCCAGTCTGTCCCCTTTTTCCAAGTGATCAAAAGCCCCCCTGAAGCTCCTACTTAGGGAAGGAATTCAAAGCAGTCAAAAGAGTGTGGACAAATTAAAAGCTCCTGACAAATGGAAGATCAAAATGTTCACACTTTGTTTCTTGCAAACAAAGGATACCACACTGGGACTCCACAACCCTATCCCGAATGGAGTTACACTTCTGATCAGAGTTAACACCCCTAATATTCCAACAAAGCACTTTCCAAGACATAAAGTTGTTATCTATAGCAAACCAGCAAGAGAGGACTGAGCAACTAGTATGTTTAAACATACAGCCAAAAGAGACACACAAAAAACCAAGCCAGGAAGCACTAATTCGGCTTCTTCTTCTTCTTAAGCTTATTCTTGGGGCCATCCTCCCTAGGTGAGCTTTGTGTCTTCTTCTTGACAGCTTGCTTTCCTCCAGGAGCAGGAAGTTTTCCTTTGGCAGTAAGCTTGGCACCAGTCAGATTTGAAGTGGTCACCTCGCAAAAAGCAGCACCCAAGTTTTTATGATTGGAAGAGGAACTGATGGAGGGACAGTATTGCATGCCAGGCAAGATTTTTCATGACATCTGTTGCCTTTGAAGCCTTTGGTACTACAGTGGACGATCTTGTGCAGGATGTTAGCTTAGAGCCCCATGGAGTCCTCGAGTGCCCTGAGCACCTAGGTGCTCGCACTACCTCCTGGCTCCTCGTAGTTCGCATGTTTGAGATGCACGATTGTGTTTTGAAAGTCCTTATACCATGCAAAAAACTTTGTATTGCAAGGACAAGTCTTGCTTGTTCATTGAAATTTGCTTATACAATGTAAATTTGTTTGAAAAATGAAACTTATGGTTATATAAAAGTTTGGATCATTTGAACTATAGAAACTTTCACGTTTAATCATAAAATCCTTTAATTAATGGGCTATAAATTAACTAAGACTGGAAAATGAAGCGCCATTTTGTCTGTCTGTAGCTGCATAACGCTTTTTTCCAAAGATGAAAAAGGGTAAAAGTGGGACCCTGGGACATGGACGAGAGAGGACAGGATGGGCCATCGGCATGTGAAAAACTACCTGAACGGAGGCACCACCTAAGCACGCACGCGTGGGAGAAAAAAAGAAGCCCAGGAGGTGGGCCTGCTCACCCGCCAGCACGAGCATCTGGTCATCCCACCTCCCACGCTCGCTAGCGTCTTTCTTTCCCGTAGTTTATCGCGGTGCAGCATGATCCTGCACGTATGCCAACACTGCTTCATTTCTCTCTCCCTCAAGGAAGCGCATGCATGTGCACCGATGAGTGGTGGAGCATGCATGTACGAGTGAGTGACCGTGACAAGCATTAAATTAATAATTTGACATTTGGATGTCTTGTCTTTTTTCTTTCCGTAAAAAATAAGTGTATAACAGAGCCTCTGTTTTTATCTCGCCGAGCCCAGCGGTCCAGGCCAGCAAGATCAAATTAAACGGCAGTACTGTGTCCCCAGTGGACACGGCAGAGTCAAAGGTGAGCTCCAGGCCACCGGAGCCGACAAGATCGCTCTCGCTGCCGCAGGGGATCGGACAAGTGCTGGAGTGTGTCGTCAACTATTTCCATAATATATTTCTCTCTCTAAAAATTAAAACATTTTCCTAGATATTATTGCACCAAGCAACTAGCTATTACCTGCATCTCGTTGAACAGGTATGACGAAATAGAACATCTCTACTATATATATATATATATATATATATATATATATATATATATATATATATATATATATATATATATATATATATATATATATATATATATATATATATATATATATATAACTAAAACATATGGATTGTCAACGTCTACCCGGCAGGACCAAACACTCCTCAATATAGGTCCACCCGGCAGCACCAAAAACTTTCCATATAATCGCTTCCCTACCGGCGCAATTAAAGGAAAGAAACCCAGAATGGAAGGCAATGCCGTGCTTGAGGAATGAAAAAGAAAATTAATATGAAAGGCAATGCCGTGATTGACTGATTGAGGACGGAAAAAAATAGACCATAATTGGGAAGGCAATGCCATGATTTTTTCGTTGCAACCCACGGGCACGGTCCTTGTGAAAGGAAATATGCATTATTAACAACCTTCACGTCGAGAAATACGGGAAAGTAACAAGAATAAAAACAACATAATAAGACAACTGGATGGCAGTGGCGGTGGCGAGCATGGTGGTGGTGGCGGCGGCGGAGGCAAGCATGCTGGTGGTGGAGGCAGTGGCGAGCATGGCAGTGGTGAAAATGGTGGCGGCGGTGGAGGTGGGGGTGACCATGGTGAAGGTGGTTGCAGAGATGGGGGTGGTGGTGGTGGCGGTGGTGACCATGGCGGCGGCAGCAGCGAGGCGGTGGAGGTGGTGGTAGCGCGATGGTGAAGGCGGTTGCAGAGATGGGGGTGGTGGTGGCAGTGGTGGGCATGGCGGCTGTCGCGATGGGGGCGGTGACCATGGCGGTGGTGGCGACGGAGGCTGTGGTGGAGGTGATGGTGGCAATGGTGAAGGCGGTTGCGGAGATGGGGGCGTTGGTGGCGGCGACGGCGGTGAGGGTGGCCGTAGCTGACGCCGCGTTGGCCGCCGTGGCCGAGACGGCTGCGGCATCGGTGATGGTGGCGGTGTCGACATCAGAGATGGTAGCGGCGGTGTTGGATGCGCTGGCGCTTCCTCGACGATCTTCGCGACTCTCGTGGTGTACCCGGCGCCTGCGGCCGAGGCTAACGTGCCAATGTTGACGAACGACGCCATGTGGAGCTTCTTCGGATGAAGCCTCTAGGTCTGAGCTGCCCTCGGCTCCCGCCGGCGCGAGGTGGCCCGCAGGACGTGATGTCGTCGATGGCAAACAGCAGCGGCGCGGACGTCGACGTGAGGGCCAGCACCAGCTTGTCGATGAGTTCAACGGTCTTGGCCGCATTCTGCCACCCTGCCACTTCCTGGTAGCTAGATGGCCACGCCCTGAAGCACCGCCGTCGGCAGGTTGGCGAGCGCCGAGTACCTGCATGCATAGCAAGACACAGGACGGACATGGCACGCGTCTTCTTGCTGCCCGCCCGCATGGACGGCCGGACAACGGAGATGGACAGAAGCATGCATGCCTGGACATGGAGGCCACGCAATGCTATTACTTACTTCAAGGATCCGTAGTCGCTGTACGAGACGGTGCCGTCGGGGCTGCCATCCTCCCGGTACGTGCACTGCGTCGAGGTCGCTGTCATGATCGCTGACGCCAGAGACAGGGCCACTGTCGCGATGCAGAACACGATGCTGGCCGCCTTCCACGCGCTCCGCTCGCCGGAGCTGGCCCCGCCGGCGCCGGGCATGGTGGATGGACGGATGCGCACTAGATCCACGGATCCAGAGCAGCCTAGCTAGGGTCAATAGCAGTGGAAGTGGAACCCCCGTATATCTAGGATTATCATCACCAACCTTAAGCATCTCAACAGTAAACAAATGCGCAGCTCTAGTATGATTGCTTGATTTTGTATATCAGTCGCTACGGGAAACAGAGACTTTGCCGAGTGTAAAATTCTTTGCCGAGTGTAAAAAATCGGACACTCGGTAAAGACCTTCTTTGCCGAGTGCTGCACTCGGCAAAGAATTACACTCGGCAAAGAGTTCTTTGCCGAGTGCCGGACACTCGGCAAACAAGGGCACTCGGCAAAGGACTTCTTTGCTGAGTGCCAAACTCTCGGCAAAATCTCTACACTCGGCATAGGCTGCCCGCGAAACGGCGTTCGGTCACGGCCTTCTTTGCCGAGTGCCTGCTGTTAGGCACTCGGCAAAGATTTGATTTTTTTTTTAAAATTCTTTGCCGAGTGCCCCAGATCTGGCACTCGGCAAAGATTTAATTTTTTTTTAAATTCTTTGCCGAGTGTCTCAGATCTGGCACTCGGCAAAGAATTTTTTTTAAAAAAAATACTTTGCCGAGTGCCCCTAGCACGGCACTCAGCAAAGATTTAATTTTTTTTTATAATTTCTTTGCCGAGTGCTCCTGTGGATGCACTCGGCAAAGAGGAAATTTTTAAAAAAAATTTAAACACTCTTTGCCGAGTGCCTTATGCCTGGCACTCGGCAAAGACACCCTTTGCCGAGTGCCATACCCCGGCACTCGGCAAAGTTTTTTTTGTTTTTTTGTTTTTGGCCTCTAATTTTTTTGTGCAGCCCTTTTAAAGCACCAGGAACTCCTAGTTACAATTTCGGGATTTTTTTGGGGCTTTTTGATATATTTAGTTACTTTATTTCATTTACTTGAATTTTTCCGAAAAATAGAAATTTGAACTGCACGTGGTACGAATAATGGAGTTTAATGATTGAAAAATTGATAGTCATGTTAGTGAGTGTTGTGAGAGGCCGTATCCAGGAACTGGACCCGAAATTTCGGACATCTTGTTCACGAAACATGTCCGCGAAATTGCGTGTGAAGTATTTTTAAATTCTATAAAAAAGCAAACGAAGTCCGAAAATCATGAAACTTGTTGAGATATCGTGATATCATATGTGGAGGCTATGATAAAAATTTCAGAAGATTTCATGCTACGTTGTCACGTACGATGCTTACAAACCAGGACATCTCTACATGTGATATCAGATCTCACATGTAGAGATGTCCTGCTTTGTAAGCATCGTACATGATAACGTGCACGAAATCTTCTGAAATTTTTATCATAGCCTCCATATATGATATCACGATATCTCAACAAGTTTTATGATTTTCGGACATTCGTTTGCTTTTTATAGAATTTAAAAACACTTCGCACGCAAGTTCGCGATCATGTTTCGTGAACAAGATGTCCGAAATTTTGGGTCCGTTCCTGGATACGGCCTCACACTACACTCAGTAACATGACTATCATTTTTTGAATCATTAAATTCCATTATTCGTACCACATGCAGTTCAAAATTATATTTTTCGAAAAAAATCAAGTAAATGAAATAAAGTAACTAAATATATCAAAAAGCCATAAAAATCACCAAATTCTAACTAGGAGTTCCTAGTGCTTTAAAAGGGCTGCACAAAAAATTTGGAGGCCAAAAATAAAAAAAATAAAAAAACTTTGCCGAGTGCCGGGGCATGGCACTCGGCAAAGGGGGTCTTTGTCGAGTGCCTATAGATAAGGCACTCGGCAAAGAGGGTTTTAATTTTTTTTTAAATTTCCTCTTTGCCGAGTGCCTCCACGAGGGCACTCGGCAAAGACATTTTTTTAAAAAAATTAAATCTTTGCCAAGTGCCGTACCAGGGACACTCGGCAAAGTATTTTTCCAAAAAAAAGACATTTTTTTAAAAACATCTTTGCCGAGTGTCGTGCCAGGGGCACTCGACAAAGTATTTTTCAAAAAAAAATTTGCTGAGTGCCAGATCTAAGACACTCGACAAAAAAATTTAAAAAAAATATTTAAATCTTTACCTAGTGCCAGATCTGAGACACTCGGTAAAGATTTTTTTTAAAAAAAAAATAAATCTTTGCCCAGTGCCTCCCGATCCGGCACTCGGCAAAGAGCCGGTTCTGGGACTTAAGCAACTTCGGCCGGCCGGGCAGTCAAACAGACAGCCAGCCAGCCCAAGCGCCCGCGCCGCCCCCGCCCCCGCGCCGCGCGCCGCGCCCACGCCGCCACCGCCCGCGCGCCCGAGCCGACAGCGCTGCCCGACCGAGCGCTGCTTTGACCGAGCGGGGGAAAAAGGCCCTATGGAGGAGGGCACCGCCGCCGCCGCCGGCTAGGGGGCGCAGCCGGCGTGTCTGCCGCCGGATCCACGAATCCACGACTGGACGGCCCCCCTGCCATCCTCGGCCGGCGTCCTTCGCGAGGGGGAGGCGCCGCCGCCCGCCTGGTCCAGCGCGCGCGACCGGGGTTGGTCCGGCGCGGCAACAGGCGGCACCTCCCGCGCCCATCCCGGCCTTTGCAGCGGCCATCGTGGCCTTTCCAGCAGCGCGGAGGAGGAGCCCGGCGCGGCCGACCTTTCCAGCGACACGGAGGGGCAGCCCGGCGCGGATGGCGCCTCCAGCTGCTCGCAGTCGTAAGGTTCTCCATTCATTATGTAAAAAGCAGTGCACATCAAATAGAAGCTCGTAGATTTACATTTCTGTACGATTCACAGTTCACCTGATATCTTGATGTAGATGATTTTCTAAAATTTGCATCGGGCCATTACGAAACCATGTTTGTGGAGTTAGTACGGCATGTCTGTGACCATGTTGTTCTAGACAAGTTTATCTATTTCTCAGAAAACTGCATGACGGACAACTGTTGCCTATTATTTCAGAAAAAATGCATGCCGTTGCAGTTCTGAAAATGCTGCTGACAATTGAGTGTGCAGGAGTGCTTACCAGTGTTTGTAAAACTCTAGCATGGTGAATTTTACTTGCTGTTTTCTTTTCAGTAATATTCCTGTTAGTTAGCTAAGAATTTTACCATGTCTGTTGCTGCCATGAAGTGTTACTTGCTATTTTACCTTTCCAGACAATAAAGTTATGTTACTTAGCATGGTGAATTTTACATGGTCCTATTTCTTGCAGTTATGGCTACCTAGATAAAATGTGAACTATTTTCTCTCAAATGAACTTGATTTCAGAACTGTAGCTATTGTTCTCTGAACCTGATTTTAGAACACACGATGCCTGCCTGCAGCCAGCAGCCTCGACGATCACGTACTGATCGATGAACTTGTGTGTATGTATGTGATACCGACCAACAGTCCAACACCAGGTGGAGGCGAACATAGGCACCGGCCAGCCAGGCACAACCGTGGCTTCCCCGGCTTCCTCTTGTACTCTTGGTACGTACAAGCTCTTTAATCTCTCCTCTGAAGTGTTAGACTTTCTGAGAAAGCATCCTTTGATAATTGATAGCGCAAACTTTTTTCGACAGAAAAGAGAATAATAGTTCGACAGAAATGTGGGCATTCGAAATCCAAAGATATATTAATCTGAATATCACACTTTAAATGGATAGAAAAGAAAGATAGTTCACTCAAGATTCTTACTCATAATTTTTAACTTTACTGGTTTTTTTTAGTTGTATGCTTTTATCCGTGACTATGATAGCTTTAGGGGGATGTTCCTGTACAGTTCGTGGTAGAATTAGTATCCTATGTTGTCATAGTCAGAAAGGCCCCCATCAAATAAATTGTGCAAATGCATAACTACATAGTTTTCAAGACAATAATTATCGCAATAATGGCGCAATTGATGCCACAATAGGGAGAGCTGGTCAGGTCAGCGTGCATCATGCAGGTTATTGAAGGCCAGTATTCATCGGCAATCTTGATTTGTTGGTAGATCGATCAAGCACATATAGCTAATTAGCTAGCATATATAGTCAGCCAAGAGAAGAGATAAAAATTTGGCACTGCATATTAGCTAGCATGTACATGCCTGGTGTGTTAGCTGTTACTCTGCATCGTTGTTGCTTTACCTTTTTTCTACAATTTCATGAATGTAACTAACACAGTAGTCATGTCATCCTTGTATAGGAATCAAGTGAGAAATTAGCGATGGGTGAATTTTTTTGGCATAAAACCTCCTGAGAAGAAGGCAAGTATAATACATTCCCATTCTGTCATTTTCAGATGTGCTGCATTGTGTTATGTCGGTTTAGGCATCTTTCCGGCTACACTGTGAATTATCTCTATTTTAGGAAATGGAACTAGTTTAGTATTTCTGAAAGCTAGTGCATATCTATAAGCATTTTCTTTCTTGTCTGAACCCAGCAACCTGCTATACTAGCCACTATTATAGTGCTAATGTTCATTATACTTGTGCTATACTGACCACTATTCTAAAAGCTCTTGTTAACTGACTAGTGTGGATCAGGTAGTGTTAATGTGCTATTATACTTGTGCTTGAGATATCATCGTTCATACTGATTCTATGGGTCCTTTCTGAACTCCTCAAGTAGTATAGGAGGAAGTTGTATTGCAGTTTTCATCGGGGCAGAGTTAGAGCTTGTGCAGTATGGTGCACACATACATTCTGCTGCGAGTACAATGTACAACAATAAATGCAGTTCTCTAGTCAAGCCTAAGATTTGTCTTGCTTTAAATTTTTGATCTGCTGCTGCACTGCAAGTTTTAAGTCGATCTTGTTCTGGCATGTATAAGGTAGTGTTGGATGACCTAGGTGTACAATTCATATTTTTATGTTCCTGTCTTGTTCACCGTGGAGAATTTTAAATTGCTTATGAGAATTCAGATTATATCTTTTGCTCTTTCTATTTGTATACATGATTTCCTTATGACCACTTAATTTTTGCAGTAAAAGGATGATAGGTTCTATTCTAAAGCAGCAGGCACCTGACAACCATAGAGCTGTGTCCGTAGCGGTGGCAAGCTCCTGCAAGTGCCAAAAACCAAGCTACTATTGAGTAAGTTCTTCAATATGATGTACATAATATTCTGAACTTGACTGAATTTTTTATACCCAAATGTCTGACCAGCTGCACTTATCTTCAGTGGCCATTTATAATGGTTTTGCAGAATGTCAAGAACATGCCTTACTCAATGTAGTCACCTATAGTATGATAACAGTTGCACTTATCTTCAGCTGCAAGTACCTATAGTATGATAATTGTTCTAAAAAATATTGTCTGATCATAAAAAATTAAATATTAGTGAACTGATAGTAAATTCAGACCACTCTTAACTCTTAAAATTATCTTGCAAAAGCAATGATATTTAAGATAGTAGCTGTAATCTGGAGACTACAACACAGAAAAATTAAGAATACACCTTCCATGCAAACTTCTGTACAAAAGAAGGAACTCTATGTTACTTGCTTGCTACCAATAGTGCTAGGGACATTCTGATTCAGATTATCATCGGGTTCTAATTATTGGCCTGAGCCAGATTGGTTTTTTTGGTGCCAAATTTGACAGAGAGGGACATAAATATGGTAACATATACCTGATTACTAACTGGCGAGCCAATATATGTTCTATTCCAGAAAACATCTCTTCTCTGGAATTGAGATCTCTTGGTCCAAGTATTATTATTAATCCAGTAAACATGCATCCTTAGAAAGATCTATATAAATATTTGTGTACTTTACTCACTGTTTCTATTATATAAAAAAATCATCAGTTCAGTTAGTTTCTTCTTATTTCACTAACTTTATATGTGTATATATCAGGTGCTTTCTTGACCACTCTGAATACGCAACTAGGCTATCAAAGATTGCTAAAGAAAATATCCTGGTTGGCAGGTAAACTTTCTTTTTTCTCGCAAAAAAATCACACAGTGTTTGTCCTTCTAGTGCCAATGCAGACCGTGGGTTTCACATATTGAAGAACCTTGAAATCTTGCATATTCTACTGCCAGCTTTGTGTGCAGCAGTGGTTCTGACCACAAGTTGCAGGTTGAAATTTAAGCATACTTTTTGATAAATGAGCACCCTAGAACTTTCTCAATCATGATTTATGCCCCTCTTTTGGCAAAAAACAAAAGATCACGTACTATTTACTGACACAGTGTATCACTTTGACACTTTCAATTGCATTTAGATTGTAATTGAATTTTTATTCAGGATAAATCTCATGTGTGAGTTGACACAGAGCAAGAACTATTGTTCTGTACATGCGAATTTGTGTAGGATACAATCCAAATGGAACCAGTTTATATATCAATTGTATTTCATTTTGTAATACTTTTCTGTATAGAGTGGCCTTCTATGTTAGAAAGGCCACATTTTGGATTGCATACCAAATTGTTATTTTCTATATCGAGTAAGGTAGGTCTTATTCCTTGCATTTCAGGTATGATTGAGCATGTTGGCTGAGACCTGGTGCCTTAAATATCTTAGGATGCGCTGCTGCTTCACTCTCTATGTCTAAGTAAGTTTGGTTGATTGATGGTGCAAGAGAGCTGCTGCATACTGCCCTTCTTTCTAAACATTGCCAGCTGCAAACCTTATTGCTTATTACAGTATTCTCTGTTGTTGGCACTTTTAAATTTGTACTTTGGTTTATAATGGTTTTGCAGGATCTCAAGAACAACCCTCATACTCAATGTAGTCACAGCTTATGTAGTGTTAAAAATCTTCTATGTTGCTGCTCATGTATTTGTCATGATGGAATGTAAAAAAAATTACATTTTTCCAGCTTTGCCGAGTGCTGTGACCATGGCACTCGGCAAAGAATTTTTTTTTTAAAAAAAATTCAAACTTTGCCGAGTGCCGGCCAGAGGGCACTCGGCAAAGAATTTTTTTTTTAAAAAAATCCAAACTTTGTCGAGCGCCGGACAGGGGGCACTCGGCAAATAATTTTTTTTAAAAAATAAAAAATCTTTGCCGAGTGTCTGAAGAGTTGGCACTCGGCAAAGAAATTTTGTAAAAAAAATAAAAAATCTTTGCCGAGTGCCTGCAGGGTTGGCACTCGGCAAAGATTTTTTTTTAAAAAAAAAATTTGCCGAGTGCCTGAAGGGTTGGCACTCGGCAAAGATTTTTTTTTAAAAAAAATAAAAAATCTTTGCCGAGTGCCTGCAGGGTTGGCACTCGGCAAAGAATTTTTTTTTAAAAAAAATAAAAAATCTTTGCCGAGTGCCTGTAGGGTTGGCACTCGGCAAAGAAATTTTTAAAATAAAAATAAAAAAATCTTTGCCGAGTGCCTGCAGGGTTGGCACTCGGTAAAGCCACCGTCAATGGGGCCGGCGCCGTGACGGTCGCTTTTCTTTGCCGAGTGTCCCCGGGGCACTCGGCAAAGCCTTTGCCGAGTGTCCGATAAAAGACACTCGGCAAAGAAGGCTTTGCCGGTCAATTTTTTACCGTGTGTTCTTTGCCGAGTGCTGCACTCGGCAAAGGCTTTGCCGAGTGCAATTTGGCCTTTGCCGAGTGCCTCAGACACTCGGCAAAGAACCTGAATCTAGCTGTGAGTATTTATCCCATTTTTATATTAATTGTCAGTGCTTTTTTATCTCCTGTGGTAGCTACGTTATCTTAAGTTATTAACGGAGTAGTTGGATTTTTATCTGTCTGTTCCAAATTATAAGTATTTTACTAACATATTAATTATAAGTATTTTACTAGCTTAGGGGGTGTTTGGATCTAGGGACTAGAGTTTAGTCCTTATCACATTGGATGTTTAAATGCTAATTAGGAGGACTAAACATGAGCTAATTCTAAAACTAATTGCAGAAGCCGTGGCTAATTCGCGAGACGAATCTATTAAGCTTAATTAATACATCATTAGCATACGTTACTGTAGCACCACATTGTCAAATCATGTACTAATTAGACTTAATAGATTCGTCTTTCAAATTAGCCTCCATCTGTGCAATTAATTTTGTAATTAGTCTATGTTTAATACTCTAATTAGTATCCAAATATCCGATACGATAGAGACTAAAGTTTAGTCCCTGGATCCAAACATCCTATTGTGTGTACTGTAGGTTGTTCAAATCAATCCATCCGTTCCAAATTATAAGTATTTTACAAGTATATGTGTTTGTGCTTACATGTTTGTGCGTCACTGTAGATTATTCAACTCAATCCATCGGTTCCAAATTATAAGTATTTTACTGGCATACGTGTTTGTGCATTACTGTAGGTTGTTCAACTCGTCTTAGGTTGTTCAACTCGTCTACGAGCTCACGCCCCAAGCACTACTGAAAACACTATTATTCGTGTGTGCCATGTAATTTTTTGACGAGCGTAAAACTACTCATAGAAAAATTCTATTTAATCCGCCGGTTCTCTTGGCACACAGAAAAATATGAATAAAACTGTCGGTTTGTATGGACCACACAGAAAAAAATTGACTCACAGAGTAATTAAATTAATATCCTTGTGTGCTTTATATTTTTTCTGTCGGATGACACACAGGTTAATTGGCTTGTCCTTCGACGCCATGAAAGTTAGCTGCCCGGGCGTTTTGCGCCGAAAAAATTCGTTGGCGCGCGTTTTGCCGCGAGTATTGGCGCTGGACTTTGGAAACCAAATAAAAAACCCCTTACCTTATCCTCCCGACCTCCCCTTCTCCCACACGCGCAGTTCAGCTTCCTCTACGCGCCTCTATTCTCTCGTAAAAAAAACGCGTCCCAACTGTGAGCCCGCCGCCGCCCCCTCCTCAACCGCCGCCGCCGCCCCAGCCCTAGCCTCTCTGCTGCCGCCGCCGCCCCCCACGCTCTCAGCTGCCGCCGGCCGCCTATAGATGGAGTCGGAAGCCCCACGGCGGCGGCTTCTTCGTGCTCCGACCGACGGCTTGTATTGCCGGTAGATATGGGGTGCCGCCCACCTCCCCCTCCTGACCTCCCCACGCCATCAGTAACCAGCCGGCGTCCGGTGTCTCCATCATCGAGCCTGACCCCTTCCTCTCCCCTGAAGATCCATCATGCTAGGGAGGACGAGATTCACAGTTGAGACAACCTCAATCCAAGTTGTGAAGGCATTTGCTATATCTGCAGGTAGTAGATCTGTTTTTTTTTGTTTCATTCATATCACACATGATTAATGCAGGGAGTAACTTAGTGGTTCTTGGAGGAAAGGGATAGCAATGGTTCTGGAAGGGCAGAGAGAGCAGTGGTGCCATCTCGGGGCTTGTTTCATTGGTAGATTGGGGGGTTTGTAGTTTGATACATTCATACATTGGGCTGGTTTTATGTGGATGTATGTTGAGCGGCAACTTGAAGGCATCTAACAAATGCACTACTAATTTGACATACAGCTAAATAGCTGTTATTAGAATTGGTGCTTCACTGTTGTCTTGATTAAGGTAAGTGTTACTTTATTTTTTTTATCAATAACATGATAAGCATTATGAATAGAAATCCTAAAAATCAGTTTTTTCTACTATATGGTTAATGTTCATGGAGTAACTTTGGTGTTTCAGTATTAACTAGGGATGTTTTATGCACACAATAAATCTGTTTTATATTGATTAAAGAAAGCACACTCCTAGTAGTTTATTTTTGAACTACTATACTTGTTTGGATGTAGGATCTTTATCGCAAATTGGATCAGGAGGTTCCAAAAAATCATAAAAGGCGCCTTGCAGCTCTACAAGCAAATGTAAGTACATTAACTTGATACTTGTACCTATGAAATCGGTATTACTTATGACAAAAACCAGCTGGTCTAAACCATTTGAAGTAGACAACTGATATGTTTTGATGCCAGAATGACAACACGCAGTGCAGCAGTGAGGGAGTGGCCTCATGTTGATGGTTACTGTAGTTTCCAACTTTCCATCTTAGTTTTAACCTCATGGTAAGCTGTACTTCTAGCTGTACTGAAACTTGCCACCTCCACCAAGGAATTTATAATTTAGTCCCATGGGAATCTGAAGGTTTGACATAGCTAGTAGATGATGAAATAGACTTTGAAATCTTGTGCATGTCTAAATAATTCTTTCAGCTCCAGAATTTCATGGAATGCCAATTCATTTTATTTCTCGTCAGGGCCACTATTCACTTGTATATGCTTCATGTATGGTGCTGGTGTAAAAGGAAATCATGTATAAGACAATTAATTAATGTTTATCGGTCCTAAAATCCAATTGATATTTACATGGTATTATCATTTTGCAGCTGCCCACTAGTTCATCCCATGTTGGTGAGGACTTGGATGGTGAGGGCATGGATGGAGAGGACGAAGAGGACATGGATGGCAGCTACATGGAAGGAGAGGACACGGAGGAGGACATGAATGAAGAGGACATGTATGAAGAGGACGAAGGGAACGGAGAGGATAGGGATGAAGAGGACATTGACGACAACAATGGGGGCAGCAATGCTGAATCATACATCGATGACTTCTGTGATTTGGGATATATATGGTAAGGTTGCTATTGGCAGAAATAGCACATGAGTTGTCAAAGTGACTTTTGTCCATTGAACAACATAAGCTGGTGGATGTCTTTTGTCTTTTGAACATGTATGGCCGTGGATGGTTAACTTAGTAGTAATTGAATGTTAGATGGACTTGGCTAAAACTAGGATGTCATGGTTGGTGACATGGCTGTACATATATAAATTAGGAGCAGCATATGGTGCTAGTAGCAGAATTTTAGATGTAATTTGTGAGGGCATAACTTTTGGTATGTTGGCCCATATTGAATACTTTACAAGCTTTTATGGAACTTCTAATATATATGCTTGATTATTGTGCTATGCATATAATATGTTGTTTGGTGTATCTGGAACATAACATGTAATTGTGATATTTTCCTGTCATCTACTAATTTCTCTTGTGGTGATTTGAGAAAAAAAATTGCGATTTCCTTGAGGGGAAACCATCAGTAAAATTAGGTTAAACTAACAGAAATTCAGTATTTCATTGATGGAAAACCGACAGAAAATAGCTTCCCATCCCATAGAATTATCTTTATTTCCATGAGAGTCGACTGACAAAAAAATTACTAAAACCCACAAAGAAATTAGCAATATCCCTAACAATAAGCCCACAGGAAAATCAATTAACCTGACGGTTGCTGACAACGTACTGGACCCACTGACGTTAAATTTTTTTTGTCACGCATCCGTCAAAGAAATACCGTCAGGAAAATATTTCTGTCGGGAGGCTCACAGGTAAATTCTATTTCTCTGTCAACCTATCCTTGACGGGATATGCCTGTCGTGCTCCCGACAGAATTAATTTTTCTGACGGTTTTTCCCGCTTTCTTGACAGTTTTTTTTGGCACACAGGAAAAATGGTGTTTCCAGTGGTGAAGGGAGCCTTGACAAACACATCTATAGCACTGACAAGGTTTTAAATTGGCCCGAGAGTTAGGTACAACATGCATCCTTTCAAAAACATTATTACTCGGTTATAGTTATATCTTTTTTCCTTCACTATTCTATCAAACCCGTACTCCTGAACGGGGTTAGAACATTAGAAGAAATAATATTTAACTCCAACAACTAATCAAATTTACTTATGTCTGCGCATAATTTCTCTCTGTATTTTTGCGAACACAAAACCCATTCGATACTTCATATTCTTTTTCTGCTTTGTCAATTTTGCAAGCTAGTATCATCAAATCCATCTTCTATTTTTGTAGTTTTTCCCGCTTTGCATCACATTACCATGTAGAATATATGTACTATGTCTAAATGCAAAGTAAAAATTATGTATACAGACTGAGTACATGCTGTAAGACTAATGGATTGATGTTTCATAATTTTGTGAGGATTTGTAGGATTTATCATTTTTTAAGCGTGTCTTGTGATTATTAATATGTAAGGTGGTTCATAATTAATAGTAGGAAGATCATGTATGAATGCATTCGGTGTTATTAAAGCTACAAATTAATTAACTTCGTGGTCTATAAATCAAATACTATAGGTACAAGATTATTCTGGGACTGGGATCAGCACTGCACTACCTCCATCGGGACTGGGATCAACGTGTTGTGCACGGTGACATAAAACCGAGCAATATCATGCTTGACTCGTCCTACAACGCCAAGCTGGGAGACTTCGGTCTCGCCCGCCTCAGCGACCATGGCACCGGCCCACAGACGACGGACCTCGTCAAGGGCACCATGGGGTACATCGATCCGTAGTTCGTCAACTCACACCACCGGAGCACCGAGTCAGACATCTACAGCTTCGGCGTCGTCCTGCTGGAGATCGTCTCCGGCCAGCCACCTGTGGACCACAAGGATTCATCTTTCTCGCTGCTCAAGTGGGTATAGACCCTGTACAATCGGGCCGTCGGCCGCGTCACTACTACAGAAGTTAACTGTAAGGGTGGTTCTAGAGCCTCTATAGGGGCGGCTGCGCCAGCCGCCCTTCCCAGGGTGTTCCTACAGAGGGTGCCTCTGTAGGGGCGGTTTCCTGACCGCCCCTGCAGTGCCCTCTATAGGGGCGGCTGGTGTTTTCAGCCGCCCCTACAGTGCCCTCTATAGGGGTGGCTGCTAATATCAGCCGCCCCTGTAGTGGACTTCTGTAAGGGTGGCTGTATCACCAGCCGCCCATGCTGTGTGTATTTGTAAGGACGGTTCAATCAAGAACCGCCCCTACAGTGAATTTTCCAGCAAAAAAATAAATAATTCAAATTCAAATCTGACCACACATATATATAATTCAAATTCGAATCTGACCGCTACAAATATACATATATACATCCACAAACACAAGACCATTATTTAGAACATCATCACAAGTCATAATATTGAACGTACCAAGCATGACTTCTGGTTCCGCAAGCGCCGTCTCGGTAGACACATGGTTCACCCTCCCTGTGTTGGGTGCTGGCTTCTGCGGCGTTCCCTTCTGATTACTCTGCTGACCCTGGGGTGTCTGCTGATTCTGCTTCCTGGGGCAGTGATTAGCATAATGCCCAACTTCTCCACAACGATAGCATACGTTGGGAGTACTAGGTGCACTTGTCTTCATGGGGGTACTGTTGGGGGTTCCCTGTCGTGGTGTCTGTGGACCACTCTGTTGCTGAGGACGTGCATTGCTAACTTGCTGCTGGTTCGGGTTGCGCTGAGGATACTGACCACGATTCCACTGACTGGGTGGTCCCTGAAACCTCTGCTGGAAGCCTTGCTGAGGGTTGGTACGTGAACGAGTATTGCTCCCAGAGGCTTGTCCCTGAAGCCTCCTCTTCTTGGCCTCCATCTCCTTGCGCTTGTTGTCAATAACAATAGCGTGATTCACTAGCGTCTGAAAATTGGGGTAGGTGTTTGACATAAGCTGGAGCTGTAGACCATCATACAGACCTTTGAGAAAGCGGCGTTGCTTATCGGCATCATCAGCCACTTCATTAGGAGCATAACGTGACAACTGAGCAAACTTGTCACGGTACTCAGCGATAGACATGGATCCTTGCTTCAGAGCTCTGAACTCCTCTTGCTTGAGCTCTATCAATCCCTCTGGTATGTGATAAGATCTGAAATTGTCCTTGAACTCCTGCCAGGTAACAGGAGGTGCGTTGGCGGGACGTCCATACTCGAATGACTCCCACCAGTCCTGAGCTTCTCCCTGAAGTTGTCCCGAAGCGTACAACACCTTCTGCTGATTATCACATTGAGCTATGTTGAGCTGCCTCTCTATTGCACGAAGCCAATCATCTGCTTCCAGTGGATCGGTGGCACGAGAGAACACCGGGGGACGGCCCTTCAAGAATTCACCACGCTTATCACGTGGGGCTCCACCACCCTGTTGATTCTGCTGATTCTGCACCAACGTTTGCATGAGCTGCGTCTGTATTGCCAAGAGTTGTTCAATAGTCGGTGGTGGTGGTGGTGGATGTGGGGGAACACCTCCACGACCTCGGCCTCTTCCTCTTCCAGACATCTGTCATCAAATATTCCAAATTTATAAATTTCCAGGTTAGAATACATTCTGAAAATTTTCTGGACGAGTCTCTACATCAGCAGTTCTGTAAAACAGTCATATCTCGAGTTCCAGAAATCCAAATAGGATGTACTTTCTATGGTTGGAAAGATTACAAAATTTCCTACAACTTTTATTCAGACAACTTTCCCAGATTCTGTCGTTAGATTACTCAAAAGCAGGATACAACCGAAACTGTTCCCATATTCCAGACTGAACAGTAACTTTAACTTGAAACAGAGATATCTCACGAACCAGATCAGATATGGGGGTGATTCCAGAGGCATTGGAAAGGTAATTAAGTCTAGTTATTCCCACAACAATTTCATAATTTTAGGTCGTGTATATTTTATTCGGCATTAAGATAAAGGCAGACTGCTCCGAAAAACAGATTCCGAAGGAGCGAGATGTAACAAACCCGCTATTTATTTATTGACCCAAACTTTAATATTCTTAAATATGAAACTTGCGGACATGCCCACGAAGTTCCAGCACACATTACAAAGATCCAACTCATGCATAAACATAAGAACAAATCAACTAAACACGGAATGTCCACACTGCACTAAAAACTCGACCCAACTCGACTCACTCGTTCTACTATCGTGCTATTACTTAAAGAGGGACTCCAACATCTAGGGGCGATACTTATGAGGAAGCTCCTCATACATCTTGGGCAAATTAAGGCACACCCTTTGTTCGTCTATCACTTGCTGGTGCCTCTTGATTGCTTTCTGCTGAACCTTCAGTTGATCCTCCAACCGGCGAATCCTTGACACAGCCTCGTAACCAAAGTGTACCATCGCTTCCGTGGTTGGATCCGTGCCCTGCGGGTCCATCATTGCCCATCCCAATTCTGGGTGTTGATGAGGAAGGAATCGATATTGATCATCCTTCATGACCTCGAATCGGCGACCACGGAGGCCTATGCAAGCTTCAGCGGCTGCATCCTCTATGCCGTCCTCCATGGTAGCGCGGTGACCATGGTGTGCGTAGTTTGAATCCAGCTGATACGCACCTTTCTGCTCATCCTTGATGGTGATGCACACCCTAACCTTCCAGTAGGTGTCTTCAAGAGGGTGTGCATGCTCTTCGCAAGCGTATTCTACAGCTGCATCCCAATCACTGTAGTATGTCTGCAGCAGGCTCAAGAGTCGGTGATGTGAAACGGAGTATTCACATCCCGGCTTATACTACACCTTTGTTGTCCACCCCAATGGCGGGATCGGCTCATCCTCCTCAACAATGTCTTCATCTTCGTTTTCGGACAAGTCAACGATCTCAACTTCTTGAGGGTCATCATGGGCTGGCTCAGGTGTGGACTCAGGCGTTGGCGGTGTTGGCGAATCCAATTCCTGCTCCTGTGGTTCTTCCTCCTCAGGATCCACGGACAAACCTTGTGGCGGGTAATACCCTCCAGTGCTCATGCGGGCAGTCTTGTGGGCACGAGGTATCTACAGAATTAGGTTTAGTTAGGTTAGATTAGAAGCAGTAATTTTCATAATAGAATAAGGCAAAAGAAGCATAAAACTTTAGCAAATAACAAGGGTGAGATAGAAAGCATGAAATGAGTGAAGCAAAAGAAGCTAAAACGACCATTGCTAACTAGGCTTGCGTCCTACAGTCAACATAGCTCTGATACCAATCTGTCACACCCAATTTTAAGGATAAAATGGAGTGCAAAATCTTATATGCGCCCAGAGATCAGTCACACACATAAGCTGACAAATTATGAATAGTATCATCACAAATGTTTATTACATCACGAATAAGACAGAGTTATCACGTAAATATAGCGGAAATAATAAAAAGATCTCTCGTGGAAGCTCCAATTCACAGGGACGTCGACTGGTTGACCACAAGTCTAGTAGTCCTCAGGGAAATCATCATTCTCAAGGTCATCTGTTACCCATCCGGGATTTTTATCCAAGTAATGAAAATAAACAAGCGTAAGTACATGTCGTACTCAACAAGTGTAACACGGGGTTCATGAGGCTCAAAAGGCTAGACACGGTTCAACAGCGTTCAGCTTTTAGTTGTCACAATTTTAGCTTATGAGTAGCATCAAGTTGTTTCAATTCCCATTGCCAAACACATGATCAAATGTAAACATGAATAATGAATAGCATAAACAAATGTTACTTAGTGTTCATCTATTCCATAAGGGTTCCAAGGCCGCTCGTGACCGTGAGCACGGCTGATATACCAGTTTTACACTCTGCAGAGGTTGTACACTTTCACTGTGAGACGTGATTCCCATAAGCCCGGGTTTATAACTCCCAAAACACTTCCAAGGTGAGCAGGTAGGGGTCACTATGAAGCCTTTCAAAGGTTCGTCTAACAAGTTAGGGCCATTAGATTCACTTGGCAAACAGTTATAGGAACCCCCCTATCAAATGGCATAATTCCTTCACGGCTATACACATAAGAGTAGAGGCTGTCCTATACCCGATTCGTCAAGCCATTCTTACGCCAATAAAGGTAACCACTAACAAGCTAGAAAAGGTCCTCATACTGAGCTAAAGCCAGAGCCATGTAGCCCTCACAGCTGTACTGTAAGTCCCGGATGATCACTTACAGATAAGTCCTTAGGGAGAGGAATCTGAAGCATTTAGAAAGTAGCTAAACACTCCAGCCCCCTGTTTCCATGTTGCTAAAAAGTCATATTTTAGCGTTTATTGCATATACCATTAGTCAAGTTACAAGATCATGGTTCGATTGAGCTCTAGCAAAGCTACCCATATGCATAACCCATAGGTGACAAGGTAATAGTTCAATTCTAGGAAATCCCTATCAAGGCGACACATGCAGTATGAATTTAATGAATTAAAGTGAATAGGAAACAAGGATGATCCCATGCTATACTTGCCTTGAG
This sequence comes from Miscanthus floridulus, assembly GCF_019320115.1. Taxonomy (NCBI): domain Eukaryota; kingdom Viridiplantae; phylum Streptophyta; class Magnoliopsida; order Poales; family Poaceae; genus Miscanthus; species Miscanthus floridulus. The sequence continues at coordinate 101,184,019 of NC_089588.1, read as the reverse complement.
CAATGTACACCTGCTGGTCCTGCTCGTCAAAGTCGTACCCTTGATCCTCCGAGAACTGCTCACCGTCTATACTCGATAACCACAGCAACATACAAGCATCCAGGAGCAATCATGCAAAGCAAACAAGGCTACAAATTAGAACAGTACACCAACAGCAAAGAATCAAGATGAAAAGTTTGGAAAACGAATCTACGTCTCGCTATGAACACGCAGACGCGAAGATCGCAAAAATCGGATCTAAAACGGAAAAGTTATGATTTAAACAAGATTTCCTATAGACAAATAATAGATTAGATCTAAGCTCAAATTATAAAAGTTGGAAACCTACTGTACAGTAGCATAAACGTGTAGATTACTTATTTACGAACCCAATGCAACTTGAACGGATCTAATCGGAGTTAAAACGGAGATTTTACGGCTAAAACAAGTTGGATGGCAAAACTGTGAATAACTGAAAACGTATTTCACTAAAACCGAACCAAAATACGCTTTCAAATGAAGAAAACCAAATCTGAAAACATGTTTTGGACTGCGGGTTTATTTGTCAAAAACAGAGGGACTCTTTAGCAAAAAGAACAGCGAAGGGGTAAGTTCTAATCTGGACCATTGATCTAAAAACGGACGGCTCAGGATGATTACGTATTCCTATTGTATTTCAAGGTTTATTTTTGTAAAGAAAAACGGCCACAATAAAGCATGACGTGGAAGATGAGGTCATCAAGCTAACTAGCAGATTGATTCCAGGCAACGCATCGCATGGCTGCATGGCTGCTCTGTTAGCTCCGTCGCTCGCATGACTCGTTCAGCGGATTTGGGTCCTGGTGCAGGTGACGGCCATTGCCGGCGAGGCGGAGCTCACCAGCGAAACACGGTGAAGGGCCTAGGGACCTCGTATGGCTGTGGGAAAAACATGCATGGGTAGACGGAGGAGGAGACAGCGGGCTCACCAAGATTGTTTTGACGGCAGAAGCGGCACGGTGACAACGTACGTCGGCTATGGCGGCTCCAGGTCTTCCTTGATGTGAGGGGCAGCAACAGATTCTCCTCGATGGCGAGATCCCGATGGCAGCAGAGAGGGCACAGGATGACGTAGCGGTGCGGGGATCGGTATTTATGAGACCGGCTGCTTGAGGCGCAAGGCAAGGTGACGCTAGGCGACCTCGGACTCTCGACGGCAGAGTTTGGCCTGGTTACGTGAGGTAGGATAAGGCCTGAACTGCGGGCCGCGCTGTCGGTGAACGCGGGAGGAAGAGATGGTTGCCCTGAGGCATCAGCTAGCCGACGCCAGCGGGCCGGGGTCTTGCGGAGCTGAGCGGGCCGTGCGGGAGCAGAGCTGGGCTTCATTTTGCTGGCTGCACGGTGGAGCGGAGCTAGGCTGCTGGGCTGCGCAGGCGGCTTCCAGCAGGGAGAGGGGAGAGAGAGGAAGTTAAGTTTTTCTAAATGTTTCTCAAATCCATTTGAATCATTTTGAATTTTAGACAAAGCCACACATTCCAATAATTCCAATGCACCGGCATGTATGCACAAACACGTTGTTAATCCTTATGATGAATTTTAATTTAATGAAAATTTTTATTTTCCCTATGTTTTTATGAGCACATAATTCCAAATTAAATCATTTTAGCTCTATTTCCAAAAATTCAAAATTTGGGGTGTTACAGCATGTTGGATGTACTACTCAAATGAATTTTCCTCACCTATTTCTAAAGGAAGATCAAGCTTAGCAATCAACCAACACCACTCAAAACGAGAAACATCAGGTTTCTAATCCCAATTAAGAACAGAACCATTGGGATTGAATACAAGACTAGACTGAACTTTGGTAGCTTGGTCAGCCTTCTATCTACATACCTTTTGATGCCTAAGCAAATGGCCAATACCAGCACAAGAACAATGCACCAAGCATTGCCCAGTGACCTATAAACAACAAAACAAGAAGACAAATCTTAGAGGAGAGAAATAGGAGAGGTCGGATTGAACAAATCAACAAGGTTAGGGTTAAGATTCGAACATACACAGTCAGAGCCTGGAGCCGGACAAAGATGATAATCGATAGGCACCAAGGGAGACCGCAATGCACGCACGATGCGGTAAGGTTAAGTGGACGGCGAGCAGCAGCAAGTGGCAGACGATGGGGTCATGGGGTTCACAGAGGACATGTGAGAGAATAGATGAGATACGGATTAGGGAGGGGAGCAGCCAAGATCCCAAGATCTAGACTTCTAGAGTGCTGGTGATGTGGTCGATATTGGGGAGGACTACCTGGAGTTGGGGAGGTCGACGATGAGATAGGAGGGCAGGAGGCGGAGGCAGAGTAGTGGAGGTGATGAGCAAAGAGCAAGAGCGAGACACGGAGGCAGTGGCTGTAGGTGGGGAATGAGTTAGGGTTAGGACACGGTGTGTGTGGGAGGTGGGGGATTATATGTCTCCTCGTCAATCGGGCCAGCACGAGCCTACATTTCATAATTGGGCCGGGCGTGCTACGTTGTTTTCTGGGGAGCAGCCGATGTATGGTCCTACCCATTAAGCTAGGCTAAAAAGGCGGGCTTCAGTCCAGGCTACCGGGCCACATGCTTTCTTGACATCTATATTCATAGTTGTTGGGTCAAATTGAATTTAAAACAATTGACCCAACTACCACTTTGTTTGGTTCCACATATCATCGAAAACATCATTGCCCGATGCCCATAGAGCAGACCTCATTCTCTTGTTCTTTGGTGGCTATATCATTATCGCCCTGGTCGATTGGTTGGAATTGGAAGTTTCATGAGAAAAAAATGAATTGGTGCTAAATTCATGGTTGACAGGGAATCTTACTATTACTAATTCACTACTACAAAATGCTCATCACCGCTAGTTTTAGCCCTTGGACACTGAAAGTTGTTGGTGATAAGAATGGTTCCAAAAAAATAGCAAAAAAACTTTTTAATCCCGGGAAGCCCCCACCAATCAGCCGCACGTGATTTTTCATGCAAAAAAACACGTGCGGCACGGTGGCAGGATTCAAACCAATGATATGTGGCCTCGCTTGTAACTCCTCTAACCACTCAACCCCAAAGTCACTGTGTCTAAAGGGCCTATACATTCCTCTCGTATTCACTTTTCTTGATTTTGAAATGCATATTTGGGACAATAAACGAATTGAAATTAAAAATGTTTTAACTGAAAAGTTGCAGATATCATCGAGTACTACAACTTTGAGTTTGGTCGTTTTGTCATCCGAGATTGTTTGAAAATTTTGAATTTCAAATCGTGAGAACTTGAAACATAAGTTTAGGACCGCAAAGTGCTTTCACTACAAGAAACCTATTAATACGTGACGGTTCAATTCCGTCACCGATCGCTAAATAACCGTCACAAAATAGCATCCATGACGGTTTTAGGTATCGTCATGTATTGAGCATCATGGATTGATGTGCATGATGATTATTTGAAAACCATCACAGATTAACGCAATCCATGACGGTTATAGACCATCATAGCTCAGCCCGAGACCCACTTAGCCCAACCCAAGCCCAATGTTTGTGATAGAATATAACCGTCATAGATTGAATAGCCACATCATCATTTATACAATGACGTGGATGTTGACATCACAACCAATTGCCACGTATTTAGCACATCAATAGTATAATAACATTCATCACAAGATACACCAATCATACAATAGACATTTATTTATTCATATAATAGTGAATAGATGTATACAATGGTAATAATGAGTTGATGTATACAATGGATTCAGCATATACAAACTTATAGGCTAAAAAATACAATATACATGATAGAAAAAATAATAAACTTTCATGTACTTCATCCTTCGACGTGATGCATTGCGTTGAACGCGAAGACAGCCGTGGACATATGACTTATCCACAGCAATAAACGATCTTGACAACCTACAGGATATTTGGCATACTTGAAGCTCGGAGCAAGGCCACCGATGGGACAAAAATCATACAAACAAGAATGATGGCACCAGGGAAAATTTGTGCTATTGAGCAGCAACAAAAAAGATCATCCATTATAGCTTCCACTATTAAATAAATGAAATTAACTAGTTAAAGAAAAAATGGTCGGACCAAAAGTATCCCCTCTAACAAATAATTCTTCCAGACTTCCCATTTCTACAAATATGACATGAATGATATGAGATTGCAGCTTTGTTTTATTCAGTCCATCACGTTTCTTAAATATTATATTGCCATCATTGGACTAACAAAAAACCATCGTTGGACTACCTTAATTGCACTCTTTCAGTCGCTCAGACCATTCATTAGGAAAAAAAATTACCTCAACACTATCTCACATTGCAACAACAGATAATTATCTAAGAGTAACAAATGCTGGTTTGGACTGAACAAATTGATATGTTCAATTTGATGGGTGTGCATAATTTTATCTCAATGGAAGAACCAATCCCTATAGCGATTACTTTTGCTCTACCAACTACAACAATGGTGTCCTAGGAAAACATACAAGTCTTAGAGCTGGCAGAAAGATAAATGCAGAGGTAGCTAACTAACCTAGAACCAACAAGTAAACCACCGAACCAACAAATAACTCAAATAACCCATCTACATCTAGAAAGGTAGAGTTGATAGTGCCCCTATAGGTTTTCAGTCTGAAAAATACATACAGCAAGGAACTGATCTCCCTGCTGCAGACCTGCTTCTAGAACTAACAAGCTGCAAAACAAAATACAAATCAATGTGGTCAGGAGCAACTACTGCTGTCAATTGTCAAAGGAAAAACAACACATAAATGCTACAGACCAGAGTAAAGCTTGAATAATCACACAAGCAAGGAACTGATCATTAGCTAATGATTACATGAGAATTAATTCACTGTTTCACCTTGTAGCTTGAACATGACATTTCACCTATGTGAATCCACACTGCCCTGCATCATGAGGTAAAAATGCTGCTGCTCAAACCTGCAGAAAACAGAGCTAAGCTCTGCAGTGCCAAATTGCTGCTTATGCTGCCCAACAGTGGTCTAGCTGATGGCTTCAGTTGCTCTGAACTGCAGAGGTAAAATATCATGGAGGCAGTAGATACCTTTCGACTCTGTAGGCTGCATCTTGGACCTTCCTATGCAATGTCGCTTCCTTCTTTCTAGAGAGTAGAAATTATCATCAATAAAATAACTGAAGATTAATATGTGTGTACTATACAAACAGTACAAAAAATTAATTCTACTTCCAAGAGAGTGGCCTCAGAAATTAATCACAGTCAGACCAACGTCTCTATAGCCATCACAATCTCTAAAAAACTTAAACTATAGTCCTAGCTAGTTTATTCAGGAACCTTGAACATATGTTGATTGGTAATAATTTAATAAAAAACACTAGAGACATTCAGATTTAAACGCCACACATCACAGGTACAAGTAAATCTATTAGTGAATCTGCTATCCATTGCTATCACATTATGACTATCATTACAAATCTTAAGGCCTTTTGTTCTCTCTTTTTTTATACATGTAAAGTGTCCAATGTCAATCAGATCTCTTCCCTGTTCTCATGTAAGCATGAGTAAAACAATATGTTCCATCCAGGTTGGTTTGAAATATACTTAGATGGTTTTGTTATAACCTTGTGTAGGTAGCATTCTAATTTTTTTCTTTCTAACAGTTCATGTGGCTTTGTTTTCAAAGAATACAGTTCAGATTTGAGAGTGCAGCCGGTGGTGTGTAAGCTCGAAACTTTATCTTGAAAGCATACAGGTCACTGTCTTTCCAAATTCTAGCCACCAGCTGATTTCAAGTACAGAAATTTAAGATAATATGCTGCTACTGAAACTAAGGGAAGAAAATGATAAATCTGTACTTGATATTTGCTTGCAAGCAAATTAAATGGCACTACATAAGAAAGAGTCAAATGCAATTAGTAGTGAATAAGCACAAAAAAAGGAAGGGGCAGTATTGGTATTTGGTAATAAAGTTATACTAATCTGCAGTCCATTGCTCATGTATTAAGAAAATGTAAAGATCCCATGTGCAGTTAGTCTACAGGTCTATAGTTTACACAAGAGCAGAAGAAACAGAGCTCATGAAATCTAACTAGTACAGATCATGGTAGCAGGGAGTATTCATATGAATTCAGTAATGTGGGACATGTATATGCATTTGCTCAGAATTCAGTAATGTGGAACCTGTATATGCATTGGCTCAGAATTTAATTACAAGTTGAGAGCTGCAGCTTTACTGAATGTTGATGTCGACTTGCTTGTTTCCCTACAAACTGTCAATCAGCACTCTTTGCAATTCTACAAATGGTTTGTTCTGAAAGAATGTACAAAGTAAATCTGCTAAGAAATAAACAGATAGCAGAAAAAAGAATTAAACAGATAGCAAAGTAAATCAGCACTCCTTGCATTGCTACAAAGTCAAGATATGAACAAAGAATTAAAGATATATCAGAACAACATGTGGCTCTTAACACAGGCCCAAATTGATCGAATATAACACAGAAATCAAATAGAAAGGGAACAAACCTGTTCTTGATTTTCTTTGACAGGGTTTCCATGTCATGCTGCTGCCCAAGCCATGCCTGCTTCCTCCAAGCACATATGAGCATGTAAGTACAATTGTCAATAGGTTCATACACCAACTGAACATAAATCTATTTAGGTGACATGAAGATATGCTATAGGCTATTTATTTTCTTTAGCTACTGTAAGACTAGACAAATCTGGCTCGTTTTCAGCTTAGAAACAGTACAAATATCAATGAGCAAGTAAGACAACATTTGAACAAAGCACTCCGTTCTCTTCTATGGTAAACTATCTACTGATCTACTCTTTCTTTCTGTCCTCACTACTAAACACAAGTAATGAAACAGAACAACTGAACATGTAGTTCTGCATTTTCAGAAATCAATAGAGAATATTGTTAGTAACTACATAATTATTTTGTAGGTGGAGTCTGACAAAATATTGTAAACATACTACTACCTCCTGTCACATTCATTTGACCTTCAGGTAGAGCTTACAAGCAAGGTTGTTACAATGTAGTTAGAATGTCTAGCTTCTCTATCCCCTATGATCTCTATTAAACTGAAGCCTCACCGTCTGTTACTCTATGTATAGCCTATTGATATTTTGCAAGAACAAGGATCTTCATCAACCAAGACTCGAGATCCAGAACCTACCAAGACGCCAGATCTAGAACATAGGTTCCTCGAGCAGGCTGAGCATTGCAGGTAAAGAATTGAGTTCCTAAGAGGCACACACAGTAGATGGATGAGGAGGGAAGCGGATGGGTGGGCACTTACGCTGATGTCATCAATCTCCTTGCTGGACCTCTTGCTGAACCAGTAGCATCGCGCGCCGCCCAATTTGCAGCCCCACGCCACAGCGTCACTGCTTCTCCGCGCCACCTGCCCTGGGCGGCCGCGTCGCCGCAGCTCAATGCCACCGCAACCCCACGTCGCTGCTCCGTGCCGCCGCAACCTAGCTCGCTATTCCGCATCGCCACTACTCCACGACGCCAGTAGCCACCGTGCCGCCGTAGCCCCACACTACTGCTGCTACGTTTTGGGAGTTTGAGGAGAGAGAGGACGCGGTGGCCGGGTGACGGTAAGTGAAGTTATGCGACTCGTGGAGGATCGGGAGGTAGGAGGCGGAGGGAGAAGTATCGACTGCGGATGGAACGACCGAGAAGTGTGCGGCTATGGGAGACCGGGAGGAGTATTGGGCTAGGGTTTGCCTTCGTTCTTACTGTCCAACGCCGGTAGTGGGCTGGAATGGGCCTTAATAATCGGTAGTGGTACGTGTTCAATTACTTAGTGACGTTCTTATAATTCGTCATGAATAATCCGTCATTGATTAAAGGATTTCTTGTAGTCAAATGGAAAAGTTATCAACTACAAAGTTGTAGTTCCCATCGAGATCTATAACTTTGGTTTAATTTTGGTTGTTTCGCCATTTGAGATCGTTTGAAAATTTCAAATTTTAAATTGTGAGATCTTGAAACATAGTTTTAGGATCGCAAATGATTTCAAATGAAAAAATCATCAACTACAAAGTTGTAGTTATCATCGAGATCTAAAACATTGTTTTGGTCGTTTTTTCCATCCGAGAGATCGTTTGGACAATTTGAAAAATTAAATTTCAAAATATGAGAATTTCAGGCAGAATTTTGGGACCGTAAATGATTTTAAATGAAAAAGTCATCCACTACAAAGTCATAGATCTCATCGAGGCCTACAACATTGAAATAATGTTTGTCCACATCCTATTATATTACATTATATATACAGGCATCATTGAGTCTGACATAATTGATACTATTCAAGAGCTAGCTACTACTAGGGTCTTGTCCTCGTCCTCTTGTAATCCGTTTGATTTGGCGACATCACCTACTTCTGTGGCTAAATCATCATCACCAAATCATCAACTCAAGGGTTTGATGGAATTTATCGGACTCCATGTCAGTAGGTGCATAGCTCTTCTTTACAATTTTTTTCCAAGTACTGGATTTTCAGTGCAGGCCTGTTCGGATGGACTTGAATTAGGTGCCTCAGTGCAGCCTCCTCTCACTCGATGTCATCCGCAAAGGCGCGACCACACCAAAACGTAACTTTGACTTTGTGAAGCCAAGGGAGGTAGTCCAGGCCGAGGTCATCACAGCTACCATTGTTCTGCATCAGCTGCTGCACGCGGACCATAAACTCAAGCTCCTGGAGGTTGGGCATGATAACGCCCGATGCTACTCTGTGATCATCCTTCTTTCTGGTACCAAAAGCCATATCATCCCATGGACCCCAGACAGTCAATGAAGCACTACTCGAGTCCTCATTGACTATAACGTAATCCATCGACCAAGGCAGCATGCAGGATCTCAAGTTCTAGAAACAGCGCGCCACTAGCGGCAATATTAGTTAATAATGTCGGCGCCGTGGGCCATGTTCTTAGCTTGAGGTAACATAGCTCTGGCAACCCGCCCAGTGTCTTGAAACCCTGGTCATCCACAACAGACACATCGATCTCCAAGTGGGAGAGGCGAGGAAGATGAGATGGACCAATACATAATGGTAGCCAAGGGAAGTATATATCTGCAAGAAGCAAACATCGGAGATGTCTCAAGAGCACTACTGCATCCCAGGCTTCTACATTGGGATGAACAATATGAATTGAATCTTCCATTGTATTATTTTTTTTGAGGCAAACTGGAGGAGTGAAGCACCTCTACTAGAAATTTATTAATTTAAAAAAGAGGTGAAAGTACAAGTACACAAAGTTAAGAAACAAAGAAGGAGAGAAAGAAAATGAGAAAGATTACAATCAAGATTCTGGCCATGAACTAATCAAGGGGAAGTATCTCTTTTTTGCCCGATGGAAAACCAAGGCAAACTCATTCTTGAAGACACATTTGGCTTTTTCCACAGTTGGTACATCTCTTTGAAAAATGGCATCATTACGCACTATCCAAATAATCCAGCAGAGAAGTACAATAATCTCCATGAAGAAAGGAACTTTGCAATTGATCTCTGAAAGCCATAAGCACTTGCTCTACTGAAGGAAGAGTGGGGTCAACTTGAATATCAACAAAGTGCCAGCAAACAAGAGCAAAAGGGCAGCAGAGAAAGAGATGATCCAGAGATTCTTTAGTTTCAGCACCACAAAGAAAACAAGTATAAGATTGTAACTCCATATTTCTTCATTTCAGCAAATTCCTTGTGCTAAGTCGATCCTTTAAGATAAGCCAGAAGAAAAACTTATGTTTTGGTTGGAAAGAGCATTTGCACAACCATGAGGAGATTCTTGGGGTGTCAGCATGGCCAATGAGAGACTTGTAAACTTTGTTACAAGAGAAAAGAGAAGACCCCCAGATGCACACCCATTGATCTGTACTATCAGTCAAAGTGAATTGAGCCATGACTATTTGTAACTCAAGCCATTGCTCAAAAGCTAGCTCAGAAAGTGGAAGATGAAAAGAGTATGCGGATGGTGTGTGGCTTATATTACTTGCTGAAAGGTGATGGTCTGATTCTTAACAAAGGAGAAGAGCTCTGGATATTGATTCTTTGAGGCATGTTTTCCCCAAAGATCATGCAAGAAAATACATGTGCGACCATCATGAAGAGCAACTGCTGCCAGCTAGCCCCTTATACGTATCAAGTAATTGAAGCATATCACGCCACTAGAAAGATCCTTTACGAATATGGTTTGGCAGTTTATTATTTCTGTAATGATAGTTCTAAATCAAGTTAACCCAAGGAAGATCATGCCTATTAAAAAAACTTGTGCCACTGTTTGAGATGGAGTGCTTCATTGTGTGTTCTCAGATTTGTAACACCAAGTCCACCTTCTAATTTTGGCTTACAGACCATCTCCCACGCTGCTTTAGAGGGCTTGTGAAAGTTGAAGTCAGCCCCTCCCCAAAGGCTGCTTGCGAAATTTATCAATTTGTTTAACCACAATCTTGGGAAGCCTGAAAGTGCACATATAGAAAGTAGGCAATGTTGAAAAAACGGAGTTTGTGAGTTCAAGTCTGCCTGCCTGGGTCAAAAAATTGCAGTGCTGGCTAATCTGTGCTCACACTTTGTAATAAGAGGCCAGAAGTCTTCCACTCGTGGCTTTTAGAGACCCAATGGTAACCCCAAGTAAGTAAAAGGAAAAGGGCCTTTGGCACAACCAAAAGCCCCAATATTGACGGGCACCATCATATCACTACTGGAAAACTGTACTTTGCCGAATGCCTGAGACTTTGCCGAGTGCTTTTTATCGGGGCACTCGGCAAAGCAATATTTTGCCGAGTGCCGCACTCAGCAAAATAAAGCACTCGGCAAAGGTGGCTTTGCCGAGTGCCAGGCACTCGGCAAAGCTTGGCTCTCGGCAAAGCTGGGCTTTGCCGAGTGCCGCGGCACTCGGCAAAAGGTGGCCGGCCCATGACGGCAGCCACCTGCCGTCAGATTTTGCCGAGTGCCTAACGGATGGCACTCGGCAAATTTTTTATTATTTTTAAAAACTTATTTTGCCGAGTGCCAGCCCCAGGCACTCGGCAATTTTTTTTAAAAACATATTTTGCCGAGTGCCAGCCCATGGCACTCGGCAAATTTTTTTTTATTTTTTAAAACTTATTTTGCCGAGAGCCAGACCAAGGCACTCAGCAATTTTTTTATTTTTTAAAAACATATTTTGCGAGTGTAAGCCTTGGGCGCTCGGCAATTTTTTTTAATTTTTTAAAACTTATTTTGCCGAGTGCCAGCGCCAGGCACTCGACAATTTTTTTTTTATTTTTGAAAATCAACTTTGCCGAGTGCCCCCCATGGCACTCGGCAAAATTTTTTTTTTATTTTGGGCCCAAATTTTTTTCTGTGGCCTTGTGACAGTATTTCAAACTCTATTTTAAAATTTGGGGCAATTTTGACTTTTTTGATATATTTCATTAGTTTATTTCGTTTCGTCGAATTTTTTGGGATATTTCAAATTTGAACTGCATGTACATGGAATAATGGACTTTGGTCATCCAAAAATTGATACTCATGATATTTAGGATATGTTTAGGCCGTATCCAGGAACTCACATGAAATCTCGAGCATCTCGTTGACGTAACATGTCGAGGTACTTGCCGAAAATGTGATTTTAAATTATATAAAATGAAAACGAAGTCCGAAAATCACGAAACTTGTCGAGGCGTCGTGTTGTCGCATGTGGAGGCTGTGGTAAAAAATTGTGAAGGTTTCGAGCAAGTTGTGACGTCGGATGCCAAAAACCCACACATGTGGAGATATTTGGGTTTTTGGCATCCAACGTCACAGATGTCTGGGATTTTAGCATCCGACGTCACAACTTGCTAGAAACCTTCACAATTTTTTACCACAGCCTCCACATACGATAACACGACGCCTCGACAAGTTTCGTGATTTTCAGACTTCGTTTTCATTTTATATAATTTAAAATCACATTTTCGGCAAGTACCTCGACATGTTACGTCAACGAGATGCTCGAGATTTCATGTGAGTTCCTGGATACGGCCTAAACATACCCTAAATATCATGAGTATCAATTTTTGGATGACCAAAGTCCATTATTCCATGTACCTGCAGTTCAAATTTGAAATATCCCAAAAAATTCGACGAAACGAAATAAACTAATGAAATATATCAAAAAAAGTCAAAATTGCCCCAAATTTTAAAATAGAGTTTGAAATACTGTCACAAGGCCACAGAAAAAAATTTGGGCCTAAAATCAAAAAAAAAAATTTGCCGAGTGCCATGGGGGGCACTCGGCAAAGTGGGCTTTGCCGAGTGCCGGCCCAGGGGGCACTCGGCAAAGTTGATTTTCAAAAAAAAAATTTGCCGAGTGCCTGGCGCTAGCACTCGACAAAATAAGTTTTAAAAAATTAAAAAAAAATTTGCCGAGTGCCCAAGGCTTACACTCGACAAAATATGTTTTTAAAAAATAAAAAAAATTGCCGAGTGCCCCTTTCTGCAGCACTTGGCAAAGGCCCAATAGAAAATGGGCCGCCCGCCCAAAATCCCCCCCCCCACCCCAGAACCCTATCCGCCCGCCTGCTCTGCTCGGTCCCAGCGCGCGCATCCCCGGCCCGCCAGCGCCGCCACCCCCGCTCCGCCGCACCGGCGCGCCCACGCCGGCGAGCCCCCGCCACCGCGCGCCCCCGCCCCTGCATCGCCCGCCCCCGAGCACCCCCAGCCCGGCCGCGCCGCTAGCGTGTCACCGGCGGCTGATCACGTCAACTCTTCGCCGCAGTCCGGTCCTTCACCGCTGTCCAGGGGGCCACACCTGCAGTCTCCGTCGCCGCAACAGGGATGTTGAACTTTGTGATGTTGAACTTGTAATAATAAACTTGTGATGTTGAACTTTGGTGCATTTGTGATGGATTTTCAATGGATTTATTAAATATGCGTGTGCTTGTGATATATAATGCATGTTGGTGATATAGATGTGTATATATATATATATATATATATTGTCTGTTACAATGGAATGTAAAAAAATTGCAATTCTCGGGGTCTTTGCTGAGTGCCATGGGCAAGGCACTCGGCAAAGTTTTTTCAAAAAAAAAATTCTTTGCCGAGTGCCTCGCCGCGTCGGCAAAGTATTTTTTTAAAAAAAATCCAGAAATTCTTTGCCGAGTGCCTAAACTAGGACACTCGGCAAAGAAATTATTTAAAAAAAAATAAAAAAAAACTTTGGCGAGTGCCTGGGCAGGGGCACTCGGCAAAGTAATTTTTAAGAAAAAATAAAAAAAAACTTTGCCGAGTGCCTGGGCAGGGGCACTCGGCAAAGTAATTTTTAAAAAAAATAAAAAAAATTTTGCCGAGTGCTGGGTCGGGCACTCGGCAAAATAACCGTTAACGGCCGGCGCGCAACGGCCGAAAATATTTTGCTGAGTGCCGCCCCAAGCACTCGGCAAAATTGTTTTTTATTTTGCCGAGTGCCCCGATAAAAAGCACTCGGCAAAGACCCTTTACCGAGAAAAATTTTGCCGAGCGGACTTTGCCGAGTGCTACACTCGACAAAGCCACGGCCTCCAGTAGTGTATTCTTGCTGTAATTTACCCTTAAACCAGTTGACTCTACAAAAGTATTCAGAAGGCTCTAAAGGAAAATAGGCTAAGTACTGCAGCCCTCCATGACTATTAAAGTGTCATCTGCATACTAATAATAGGAAAATCATTATTGTGCTGGAGAGGTAGAGGCAGTCTTGGGAGGCCTTGATTTTTGGCATTATTTATAAGTGATCCAAGAAAATCAGGTGCCAACACAGTCAGAAGTGGTGAGAGGGGATTCCCATGTCTCACCCCTCTTCGACAATGGAAGGTCTTCCCAGGACCACCATTAAGAAGAACCGAAGATATTCCTGATGAAAAAATGGCTTTCATCCGTTGTAACCAGAGTTGCCCAAAACACTTATGCTACATAATTAGCAACATGGCTTGTTCAACTTTACCAAAAGCCTTCTCAAAATCCAATTTAAGAATGATGTGCTCTTTTCTAGAATGACGACACATATGCAGATATTCAAAGGACCAGGCAATGCAATCCTGAATGGTGAGGTTTTTAATGGAGCCATACTAGTTTCTATGCACTATGGATGTGATGATTGTCTGTAGATGGTTGGCTAGAAGCTTTGTAATCAACTTGATGGACATATTGAGTAAAGAAATTGGCCGAATATCACCCACTTTAATGGCATTCTCCTTCTTAGGAATCAAAGTAATATAAGATCCATTAATACTGCTTAAGCAAAGCTCCATCCTGTGAAAAGACGAGTAGAGAAGATAGAAATCTTGTTTGATGATTGGCAAACATTTTCTGAAGAAATCTGTATTAAAACCGCCAGGGCTTCGAGATTTGTCAGAAGGCATGTTTTTAACCACATTATCAAACTCCCGTGTAGAGAAGGGAGCCTCTAGAAAATATAGATTGGCATCACTTGAAAGAAAATTAGCCATGTTAAAATACATGCAATGGAAATCACCATCATCAAGTCTTTCTTTGAAAGCCTGCCAAAACAAAGAAGCCTTGTCTGCATGTTCAGAGAAAACTGTGCCTGTCATCTTCAATAGTGGACACTAAGCTTCTTCTATGTTTAATCATGGCATTGGCATGGAAGAATTTGGTATTGCAGTCACCAAATTTTACACATTTCACTGAGCCACACTGCTTCCAGTAAATACTCTCCTGCTTTAGGAGAGTAATAAGGTGCTGACTAAGGATATCTTTGAAATTCCATTCTTCTAAAGAAATATCTCTATAATCTTCTACAAACTCAAGAAAACCCAAGACCATTTTAACATTATCAATCACTTGTTTAAGACTAGAAAGGTGCTTTTGCCACTGCTTATTGATCCTCTTAAGTTCTTCAAATTTGCTGTAATTCTCTTCGCTATATCTTGAATAGGCCGGTCTGTTTTGCATCCTTCTGAGACCACATTTAAGAAATCATCATGCTCAAGCCAATAATTTTCAAAACGAAACAAATTTCTGCAGGGGATATTAGTACCAAAAGAGATGAGACATGGCACATGATCTGATGTTTCTATAATGCGTGATTTTACAAATGTAACAGGATAAGTCAATGTCCAAGTATGAGAGGTAGAGAACCAATCAAGGCGCTCAAGTAAAAGCGAGGATTGCTTGTTTGTCCAAGTGAATTGCTGGCCACACATAGGTAATTCAACCAGACCCAAAGAGCTAATAGCCGTGTTAAACAAGAACATCTCAAAAATGTCACCACCAGGGCGATTTCTATTATCTGGACTATGCAGCAGATTAAAATAACCCACGATAACCGAACAACACCTGTCGGCATAGTAATATGCTTGAACCAATTAAGAAATTAAGATGCGCTTATCAGAAGCAACACATGGTCCATAAATATTAGAGAGCAGCCAGGAAGAATTATCATAGCGCGAAGTGAACTCAACAGAGATAGAAAAGGGATTACGAAAAGCTAGAGTGCCATCCAGTCTGTCCCCTTTTTCCAAGTGATCAAAAGCCCCCCTGAAGCTCCTACTTAGGGAAGGAATTCAAAGCAGTCAAAAGAGTGTGGACAAATTAAAAGCTCCTGACAAATGGAAGATCAAAATGTTCACACTTTGTTTCTTGCAAACAAAGGATACCACACTGGGACTCCACAACCCTATCCCGAATGGAGTTACACTTCTGATCAGAGTTAACACCCCTAATATTCCAACAAAGCACTTTCCAAGACATAAAGTTGTTATCTATAGCAAACCAGCAAGAGAGGACTGAGCAACTAGTATGTTTAAACATACAGCCAAAAGAGACACACAAAAAACCAAGCCAGGAAGCACTAATTCGGCTTCTTCTTCTTCTTAAGCTTATTCTTGGGGCCATCCTCCCTAGGTGAGCTTTGTGTCTTCTTCTTGACAGCTTGCTTTCCTCCAGGAGCAGGAAGTTTTCCTTTGGCAGTAAGCTTGGCACCAGTCAGATTTGAAGTGGTCACCTCGCAAAAAGCAGCACCCAAGTTTTTATGATTGGAAGAGGAACTGATGGAGGGACAGTATTGCATGCCAGGCAAGATTTTTCATGACATCTGTTGCCTTTGAAGCCTTTGGTACTACAGTGGACGATCTTGTGCAGGATGTTAGCTTAGAGCCCCATGGAGTCCTCGAGTGCCCTGAGCACCTAGGTGCTCGCACTACCTCCTGGCTCCTCGTAGTTCGCATGTTTGAGATGCACGATTGTGTTTTGAAAGTCCTTATACCATGCAAAAAACTTTGTATTGCAAGGACAAGTCTTGCTTGTTCATTGAAATTTGCTTATACAATGTAAATTTGTTTGAAAAATGAAACTTATGGTTATATAAAAGTTTGGATCATTTGAACTATAGAAACTTTCACGTTTAATCATAAAATCCTTTAATTAATGGGCTATAAATTAACTAAGACTGGAAAATGAAGCGCCATTTTGTCTGTCTGTAGCTGCATAACGCTTTTTTCCAAAGATGAAAAAGGGTAAAAGTGGGACCCTGGGACATGGACGAGAGAGGACAGGATGGGCCATCGGCATGTGAAAAACTACCTGAACGGAGGCACCACCTAAGCACGCACGCGTGGGAGAAAAAAAGAAGCCCAGGAGGTGGGCCTGCTCACCCGCCAGCACGAGCATCTGGTCATCCCACCTCCCACGCTCGCTAGCGTCTTTCTTTCCCGTAGTTTATCGCGGTGCAGCATGATCCTGCACGTATGCCAACACTGCTTCATTTCTCTCTCCCTCAAGGAAGCGCATGCATGTGCACCGATGAGTGGTGGAGCATGCATGTACGAGTGAGTGACCGTGACAAGCATTAAATTAATAATTTGACATTTGGATGTCTTGTCTTTTTTCTTTCCGTAAAAAATAAGTGTATAACAGAGCCTCTGTTTTTATCTCGCCGAGCCCAGCGGTCCAGGCCAGCAAGATCAAATTAAACGGCAGTACTGTGTCCCCAGTGGACACGGCAGAGTCAAAGGTGAGCTCCAGGCCACCGGAGCCGACAAGATCGCTCTCGCTGCCGCAGGGGATCGGACAAGTGCTGGAGTGTGTCGTCAACTATTTCCATAATATATTTCTCTCTCTAAAAATTAAAACATTTTCCTAGATATTATTGCACCAAGCAACTAGCTATTACCTGCATCTCGTTGAACAGGTATGACGAAATAGAACATCTCTACTATATATATATATATATATATATATATATATATATATATATATATATATATATATATATATATATATATATATATATATATATATATATATATATAACTAAAACATATGGATTGTCAACGTCTACCCGGCAGGACCAAACACTCCTCAATATAGGTCCACCCGGCAGCACCAAAAACTTTCCATATAATCGCTTCCCTACCGGCGCAATTAAAGGAAAGAAACCCAGAATGGAAGGCAATGCCGTGCTTGAGGAATGAAAAAGAAAATTAATATGAAAGGCAATGCCGTGATTGACTGATTGAGGACGGAAAAAAATAGACCATAATTGGGAAGGCAATGCCATGATTTTTTCGTTGCAACCCACGGGCACGGTCCTTGTGAAAGGAAATATGCATTATTAACAACCTTCACGTCGAGAAATACGGGAAAGTAACAAGAATAAAAACAACATAATAAGACAACTGGATGGCAGTGGCGGTGGCGAGCATGGTGGTGGTGGCGGCGGCGGAGGCAAGCATGCTGGTGGTGGAGGCAGTGGCGAGCATGGCAGTGGTGAAAATGGTGGCGGCGGTGGAGGTGGGGGTGACCATGGTGAAGGTGGTTGCAGAGATGGGGGTGGTGGTGGTGGCGGTGGTGACCATGGCGGCGGCAGCAGCGAGGCGGTGGAGGTGGTGGTAGCGCGATGGTGAAGGCGGTTGCAGAGATGGGGGTGGTGGTGGCAGTGGTGGGCATGGCGGCTGTCGCGATGGGGGGCGGTGACCATGGCGGTGGTGGCGACGGAGGCTGTGGTGGAGGTGATGGTGGCAATGGTGAAGGCGGTTGCGGAGATGGGGGCGTTGGTGGCGGCGACGGCGGTGAGGGTGGCCGTAGCTGACGCCGCGTTGGCCGCCGTGGCCGAGACGGCTGCGGCATCGGTGATGGTGGCGGTGTCGACATCAGAGATGGTAGCGGCGGTGTTGGATGCGCTGGCGCTTCCTCGACGATCTTCGCGACTCTCGTGGTGTACCCGGCGCCTGCGGCCGAGGCTAACGTGCCAATGTTGACGAACGACGCCATGTGGAGCTTCTTCGGATGAAGCCTCTAGGTCTGAGCTGCCCTCGGCTCCCGCCGGCGCGAGGTGGCCCGCAGGACGTGATGTCGTCGATGGCAAACAGCAGCGGCGCGGACGTCGACGTGAGGGCCAGCACCAGCTTGTCGATGAGTTCAACGGTCTTGGCCGCATTCTGCCACCCTGCCACTTCCTGGTAGCTAGATGGCCACGCCCTGAAGCACCGCCGTCGGCAGGTTGGCGAGCGCCGAGTACCTGCATGCATAGCAAGACACAGGACGGACATGGCACGCGTCTTCTTGCTGCCCGCCCGCATGGACGGCCGGACAACGGAGATGGACAGAAGCATGCATGCCTGGACATGGAGGCCACGCAATGCTATTACTTACTTCAAGGATCCGTAGTCGCTGTACGAGACGGTGCCGTCGGGGCTGCCATCCTCCCGGTACGTGCACTGCGTCGAGGTCGCTGTCATGATCGCTGACGCCAGAGACAGGGCCACTGTCGCGATGCAGAACACGATGCTGGCCGCCTTCCACGCGCTCCGCTCGCCGGAGCTGGCCCCGCCGGCGCCGGGCATGGTGGATGGACGGATGCGCACTAGATCCACGGATCCAGAGCAGCCTAGCTAGGGTCAATAGCAGTGGAAGTGGAACCCCCGTATATCTAGGATTATCATCACCAACCTTAAGCATCTCAACAGTAAACAAATGCGCAGCTCTAGTATGATTGCTTGATTTTGTATATCAGTCGCTACGGGAAACAGAGACTTTGCCGAGTGTAAAATTCTTTGCCGAGTGTAAAAAATCGGACACTCGGTAAAGACCTTCTTTGCCGAGTGCTGCACTCGGCAAAGAATTACACTCGGCAAAGAGTTCTTTGCCGAGTGCCGGACACTCGGCAAACAAGGGCACTCGGCAAAGGACTTCTTTGCTGAGTGCCAAACTCTCGGCAAAATCTCTACACTCGGCATAGGCTGCCCGCGAAACGGCGTTCGGTCACGGCCTTCTTTGCCGAGTGCCTGCTGTTAGGCACTCGGCAAAGATTTGATTTTTTTTTTAAAATTCTTTGCCGAGTGCCCCAGATCTGGCACTCGGCAAAGATTTAATTTTTTTTTAAATTCTTTGCCGAGTGTCTCAGATCTGGCACTCGGCAAAGAATTTTTTTTTAAAAAAAATACTTTGCCGAGTGCCCCTAGCACGGCACTCAGCAAAGATTTAATTTTTTTTTATAATTTCTTTGCCGAGTGCTCCTGTGGATGCACTCGGCAAAGAGGAAATTTTTAAAAAAAATTTAAACACTCTTTGCCGAGTGCCTTATGCCTGGCACTCGGCAAAGACACCCTTTGCCGAGTGCCATACCCCGGCACTCGGCAAAGTTTTTTTTGTTTTTTTGTTTTTGGCCTCTAATTTTTTTGTGCAGCCCTTTTAAAGCACCAGGAACTCCTAGTTACAATTTCGGGATTTTTTGGGGCTTTTTGATATATTTAGTTACTTTATTTCATTTACTTGAATTTTTCCGAAAAATAGAAATTTGAACTGCACGTGGTACGAATAATGGAGTTTAATGATTGAAAAATTGATAGTCATGTTAGTGAGTGTTGTGAGAGGCCGTATCCAGGAATGGACCCAAAATTTTGGACATCTTGTTCACGAAACATGTCCGCGAAATTGCGTGTGAAGTATTTTTAAATTCTATAAAAAAGCAAACGAAGTCCGAAAATCATGAAACTTGTTGAGATATCGTGATATCATATGTGGAGGCTATGATAAAAATTTCAGAAGATTTCATGTACGTTGTCACGTACGATGCTTACAAACCAGGACATCTCTACATGTGATATCAGATCTCACATGTAGAGATGTCCTGCTTTGTAAGCATCGTACATGATAACGTGCACGAAATCTTCTGAAATTTTTATCATAGCCTCCATATATGATATCACGATATCTCAACAAGTTTTATGATTTTTGGACATCGTTTGCTTTTTATAGAATTTAAAAACACTTCGCACGCAAGTTCGCGATCATGTTTCGTGAACAAGATGTCCGAAATTTTGGGTCCGTTCCTGGATACGGCCTCACACTACACTCAGTAACATGACTATCATTTTTTGAATCATTAAATTCCATTATTCGTACCACATGCAGTTCAAAATTATATTTTTCGAAAAAAATCAAGTAAATGAAATAAAGTAACTAAATATATCAAAAAGCCATAAAAATCACCAAATTCTAACTAGGAGTTCCTAGTGCTTTAAAAGGGCTGCACAAAAAATTTGGAGGCCAAAAATAAAAAAAATAAAAAAACTTTGCCGAGTGCCGGGGCATGGCACTCGGCAAAGGGGGTCTTTGCCGAGTGCTATAGATAAGGCACTCGGCAAAGAGGGTTTTAATTTTTTTTTAAATTTCCTCTTTGCCGAGTGCCTCCACGAGGCACTCGGCAAAGACATTTTTTTAAAAAAATTAAATCTTTGCCAAGTGCCGTACCAGGGACACTCGGCAAAGTATTTTTCCAAAAAAAAGACATTTTTTTAAAAACATCTTTGCCGAGTGTCGTGCCAATGGCACTCGGCAAAGTATTTTTCAAAAAAAAATTGCTGAGTGCCAGATCTAGGACACTCGGCAAAGAAATTTAAAAAAAAAATTTAAATCTTTGCCGAGTGTCAGATCTGAGACACTCGGCAAAGATTTTTTTTTAAAAAAAATAAATCTTTGCCGAGTGCCTCCTGATCCGGCACTCGGCAAAGAGCCGGTTCTGGGACTTAAGCAACTTCGGCCGGCCGGGCAGTCAAACAGACAGCCAGCCAGCCCAAGCGCTCGCGCCGCCCCCGCCCCCGCGCCGCGCGCCGCGCCCACGCCGCCACCGCCCGCGCGCCCGAGCCGCCCGCGCTGCCCGACCGAGCGCTGCTTTGACCGAGCGGGGGGAAAAAGGCCCTATGGAGGAGGGCGCCGCCGCCGCCGCCGGCTAGGGGGTGCAGCCGGCGTGTCTGCCGCCGGATCCACGAATCCACGACTGGACGGCCCCCCTGCCATCCTCGGCCGGCGTCCTTCGCGAGGGGGAGGCGCCGCCGCCCGCCTGGTCCAGCGCGCGCGACCGGGGTTGGTCCGGCGCGGCAACAGGCGGCACCTCCCGCGCCCATCCCGGCCTTTGCAGCGGCCATCATGGCCTTTCCAGCAGCGCGGAGGAGGAGCCCGGCGCGGCCGACCTTTCCAGCGACACGGAGGGGCAGCCCAGCGCGGATGGCGCCTCCAGCTGCTCGCGTCGTAAGGTTCTCCATTCATTATGTAAAAAGCAGTGCACATCAAATAGAAGCTCGTAGATTTACATTTCTGTACGATTCACAGTTCACCTGATATCTTGATGTAGATGATTTTCTAAAATTTGCATCGGGCCATTACGAAACCATGTTTGTGGAGTTAGTACGGCATGTCTGTGACCATGTTGTTCTAGACAAGTTTATCTATTTCTCAGAAAACTGCATGACGGACAACTGTTGCCTATTATTTCAGAAAAAATGCATGCCGTTGCATTTCTGAAAATGCTGCTGACAATTGAGTGTGCAGGAGTGCTTACCAGTGTTTGTAAAACTCTAGCATGGTGAATTTTACTTGCTGTTTTCTTTTCAGTAATATTCCTGTTAGTTAGCTAAGAATTTTACCATGTCTGTTGCTGCCATGAAGTGTTACTTGCTATTTTACCTTTCCAGACAATAAAGTTATGTTACTTAGCATGGTGAATTTTACATGGTCCTATTTCTTGCAGTTATGGCTACCTAGATAAAATGTGAACTATTTTCTCTCAAATGAACTTGATTTCAGAACTGTAGCTATTGTTCTCTGAACCTGATTTTAGAACACACGATGCCTGCCTGCAGCCAGCAGCCTCGACGATCACGTACTGATCGATGAACTTGTGTGTATGTATGTGATACCGACCAACAGTCCAACACCAGGTGGAGGTGAACATAGGCACCGGCCAGCCAGGCACAACCGTGGCTTCCCCGGCTTCCTCTTGTACTCTTGGTACGTACAAGCTCTTTAATCTCTCCTCTGAAGTGTTAGACTTTCTGAGAAAGCATCCTTTGATAATTGATAGCGCAAACTTTTTTCGACAGAAAAGAGAATAATAGTTCGACAGAAATGTGGGCATTCGAAATCCAAAGATATATTAATCTGAATATCACACTTTAAATGGATAGAAAAGAAAGATAGTTCACTCAAGATTCTTACTCATAATTTTTAACTTTACTGGTTTTTTTTAGTTGTATGCTTTTATCCGTGACTATGATAGCTTTAGGGGGATGTTCCTGTACAGTTCGTGGTAGAATTAGTATCCTATGTTGTCATAGTCAGAAAGGCCCCCATCAAATAAATTGTGCAAATGCATAACTACATAGTTTTCAAGACAATAATTATCGCAATAATGGCGCAATTGATGCCACAATAGGGAGAGCTGGTCAGGTCAGCGTGCATCATGCAGGTTATTGAAGGCCAGTATTCATCGGCAATCTTGATTTGTTGGTAGATCGATCAAGCACATATAGCTAATTAGCTAGCATATATAGTCAGCCAAGAGAAGAGATAAAAATTTGGCACTGCATATTAGCTAGCATGTACATGCCTGGTGTGTTAGCTGTTACTCTGCATCGTTGTTGCTTTACCTTTTTCTACAATTTCATGAATGTAACTAACACAGTAGTCATGTCATCCTTGTATAGGAATCAAGTGAGAAATTAGCGATGGGTGAATTTTTTTGGCATAAAACCTCCTGAGAAGAAGGCAAGTATAATACATTCCCATTCTGTCATTTTCAGATGTGCTGCATTGTGTTATGTCGGTTTAGGCATCTTTCCGGCTACACTGTGAATTATCTCTATTTTAGGAAATGGAACTAGTTTAGTATTTCTGAAAGCTAGTGCATATCTATAAGCATTTTCTTTCTTGTCTGAACCCAGCAACCTGCTATACTAGCCACTATTATAGTGCTAATGTTCATTATACTTGTGCTATACTGACCACTATTCTAAAAGCTCTTGTTAACTGACTAGTGTGGATCAGGTAGTGTTAATGTGCTATTATACTTGTGCTTGAGATATCATCGTTCATACTGATTCTATGGGTCCTTTCTGAACTCCTCAAGTAGTATAGGAGGAAGTTGTATTGCAGTTTTCATCGGGGCAGAGTTAGAGCTTGTGCAGTATGGTGCACACATACATTCTGCTGCGAGTACAATGTACAACAATAAATGCAGTTCTCTATCAAGCCTAAGATTTGTCTTGCTTTAAATTTTTGATCTGCTGCTGCACTGCAAGTTTTAAGTCGATCTTGTTCTGGCATGTATAAGGTAGTGTTGGATGACCTAGGTGTACAATTCATATTTTTATGTTCCTGTCTTGTTCACCGTGGAGAATTTTAAATTGCTTATGAGAATTCAGATTATATCTTTTGCTCTTTCTATTTGTATACATGATTTCCTTATGACCACTTAATTTTTGCAGTAAAAGGATGATAGGTTCTATTCTAAAGCAGCAGGCACCTGACAACCATAGAGCTGTGTCCGTAGCGGTGGCAAGCTCCTGCAAGTGCCAAAAACCAAGCTACTATTGAGTAAGTTCTTCAATATGATGTACATAATATTCTGAACTTGACTGAATTTTTTATACCCAAATGTCTGACCAGCTGCACTTATCTTCAGTGGCCATTTATAATGGTTTTGCAGAATGTCAAGAACATGCCTTACTCAATGTAGTCACCTATAGTATGATAACAGTTGCACTTATCTTCAGCTGCAAGTACCTATAGTATGATAATTGTTCTAAAAAATATTGTCTGATCATAAAAAATTAAATATTAGTGAACTGATAGTAAATTCAGACCACTCTTAACTCTTAAAATTATCTTGCAAAAGCAATGATATTTAAGATAGTAGCTGTAATCTGGAGACTACAACACAGAAAAATTAAGAATACACCTTCCATGCAAACTTCTGTACAAAAGAAGGAACTCTATGTTACTTGCTTGCTACCAATAGTGCTAGGGACATTCTGATTCAGATTATCATCGGGTTCTAATTATTGGCCTGAGCCAGATTGGTTTTTTTGGTGCCAAATTTGACAGAGAGGGACATAAATATGGTAACATATACCTGATTACTAACTGGCGAGCCAATATATGTTCTATTCCAGAAAACATCTCTTCTCTGGAATTGAGATCTCTTGGTCCAAGTATTATTATTAATCCAGTAAACATGCATCCTTAGAAAGATCTATATAAATATTTGTGTACTTTACTCACTGTTTCTATTATATAAAAAAATCATCAGTTCAGTTAGTTTCTTCTTATTTCACTAACTTTATATGTGTATATATCAGGTGCTTTCTTGACCACTCTGAATACGCAACTAGGCTATCAAAGATTGCTAAAGAAAATATCCTGGTTGGCAGGTAAACTTTCTTTTTTCTCGCAAAAAAATCACACAGTGTTTGTCCTTCTAGTGCCAATGCAGACCGTGGGTTTCACATATTGAAGAACCTTGAAATCTTGCATATTCTACTGTCAGCTTTGTGTGCAGCAGTGGTTCTGACCACAAGTTGCAGGTTGAAATTTAAGCATACTTTTTGATAAATGAGCACCCTAGAACTTTCTCAATCATGATTTATGCCCCTCTTTTGGCAAAAAACAAAAGATCACGTACTATTTACTGACACAGTGTATCACTTTGACACTTTCAATTGCATTTAGATTGTAATTGAATTTTTATTCAGGATAAATCTCATGTGTGAGTTGACACAGAGCAAGAACTATTGTTCTGTACATGCGAATTTGTGTAGGATACAATCCAAATGGAACCAGTTTATATATCAATTGTATTTCATTTTGTAATACTTTTCTGTATAGAGTGGCCTTCTATGTTAGAAAGGCCACATTTTGGATTGCATACCAAATTGTTATTTTCTATATCGAGTAAGGTAGGTCTTATTCCTTGCATTTCAGGTATGATTGAGCATGTTGGCTGAGACCTGGTGCCTTAAATATCTTAGGATGCGCTGCTGCTTCACTCTCTATGTCTAAGTAAGTTTGGTTGATTGATGGTGCAAGAGAGCTGCTGCATACTGCCCTTCTTTCTAAACATTGCCAGCTGCAAACCTTATTGCTTATTACAGTATTCTCTGTTGTTGGCACTTTTAAATTTGTACTTTGGTTTATAATGGTTTTGCAGGATCTCAAGAACAACCCTCATACTCAATGTAGTCACAGCTTATGTAGTGTTAAAAATCTTCTATGTTGCTGCTCATGTATTTGTCATGATGGAATGTAAAAAAAATTACATTTTTCCAGCTTTGCCGAGTGCTGTGACCATGGCACTCGGCAAAGAATTTTTTTTTAAAAAAAAATTCAAACTTTGCCGAGTGCCGGCCAGAGGGCACTCGGCAAAGAATTTTTTTTTTTAAAAAATCCAAACTTTGTCGAGCGCCGGACAGGGGGCACTCGGCAAATAATTTTTTTTAAAAAAATAAAAAATCTTTGCCGAGTGTCTGAAGAGTTGGCACTCGGCAAAGAAATTTTGTAAAAAAAATAAAAAATCTTTGCCGAGTGCCTGCAGGGTTGGCACTCGGCAAAGATTTTTTTTTAAAAAAAAAAATTTGCCGAGTGCCTGAAGGGTTGGCACTCGGCAAAGATTTTTTTTTAAAAAAAATAAAAAATCTTTGCCGAGTGCCTGCAGGGTTGGCACTCGGCAAAGAATTTTTTTTAAAAAAAATAAAAAATCTTTGCCGAGTGCCTGTAGGGTTGGCACTCGGCAAAGAAATTTTTAAAATAAAAATAAAAAAATCTTTGCCGAGTGCCTGCAGGGTTGGCACTCGGTAAAGCCACCGTCAATGGGGCCGGCGCCGTGACGGTCGCTTTTCTTTGCCGAGTGTCCCCGGGGCACTCGGCAAAGCCTTTGCCGAGTGTCCGATAAAAGACACTCGGCAAAGAAGGCTTTGCCGGTCAATTTTTTACCGTGTGTTCTTTGCCGAGTGCTGCACTCGGCAAAGGCTTTGCCGAGTGCAATTTGGCCTTTGCCGAGTGCCTCAGACACTCGGCAAAGAACCTGAATCTAGCTGTGAGTATTTATCCCATTTTTATATTAATTGTCAGTGCTTTTTTATCTCCTGTGGTAGCTACGTTATCTTAAGTTATTAACGGAGTAGTTGGATTTTTATCTGTCTGTTCCAAATTATAAGTATTTTACTAACATATTAATTATAAGTATTTTACTAGCTTAGGGGGTGTTTGGATCTAGGGACTAGAGTTTAGTCCTTATCACATTGGATGTTTAAATGCTAATTAGGAGGACTAAACATGAGCTAATTCTAAAACTAATTGCAGAAGCCGTGGCTAATTCGCGAGACGAATCTATTAAGCTTAATTAATACATCATTAGCATACGTTACTGTAGCACCACATTGTCAAATCATGTACTAATTAGACTTAATAGATTCGTCTTTCAAATTAGCCTCCATCTGTGCAATTAATTTTGTAATTAGTCTATGTTTAATACTCTAATTAGTATCCAAATATCCGATACGATAGAGACTAAAGTTTAGTCCCTGGATCCAAACATCCTATTGTGTGTACTGTAGGTTGTTCAAATCAATCCATCCGTTCCAAATTATAAGTATTTTACAAGTATATGTGTTTGTGCTTACATGTTTGTGCGTCACTGTAGATTATTCAACTCAATCCATCGGTTCCAAATTATAAGTATTTTACTGGCATACGTGTTTGTGCATTACTGTAGGTTGTTCAACTCGTCTTAGGTTGTTCAACTCGTCTACGAGCTCACGCCCCAAGCACTACTGAAAACACTATTATTCGTGTGTGCCATGTAATTTTTTGACGAGCGTAAAACTACTCATAGAAAAATTCTATTTAATCCGCCGGTTCTCTTGGCACACAGAAAAATATGAATAAAACTGTCGGTTTGTATGGACCACACAGAAAAAAATTGACTCACAGAGTAATTAAATTAATATCCTTGTGTGCTTTATATTTTTTCTGTCGGATGACACACAGGTTAATTGGCTTGTCCTTCGACGCCATGAAAGTTAGCTGCCCGGGCGTTTTGCGCCGAAAAAATTCGTTGGCGCGCGTTTTGCCGCGAGTATTGGCGCTGGACTTTGGAAACCAAATAAAAAACCCCTTACCTTATCCTCCCGACCTCCCCTTCTCCCACACGCGCAGTTCAGCTTCCTCTACGCGCCTCTATTCTCTCGTAAAAAAAACGCGTCCCAACTGTGAGCCCGCCGCCGCCCCCTCCTCAACCGCCGCCGCCGCCCCAGCCCTAGCCTCTCTGCTGCCGCCGCCGCCCCCCACGCTCTCAGCTGCCGCCGGCCGCCTATAGATGGAGTCGGAAGCCCCACGGCGGCGGCTTCTTCGTGCTCCGACCGACGGCTTGTATTGCCGGTAGATATGGGGTGCCGCCCACCTCCCCCTCCTGACCTCCCCACGCCATCAGTAACCAGCCGGCGTCCGGTGTCTCCATCATCGAGCCTGACCCCTTCCTCTCCCCTGAAGATCCATCATGCTAGGGAGGACGAGATTCACAGTTGAGACAACCTCAATCCAAGTTGTGAAGGCATTTGCTATATCTGCAGGTAGTAGATCTGTTTTTTTTTGTTTCATTCATATCACACATGATTAATGCAGGGAGTAACTTAGTGGTTCTTGGAGGAAAGGGATAGCAATGGTTCTGGAAGGGCAGAGAGAGCAGTGGTGCCATCTCGGGGCTTGTTTCATTGGTAGATTGGGGGGTTTGTAGTTTGATACATTCATACATTGGGCTGGTTTTATGTGGATGTATGTTGAGCGGCAACTTGAAGGCATCTAACAAATGCACTACTAATTTGACATACAGCTAAATAGCTGTTATTAGAATTGGTGCTTCACTGTTGTCTTGATTAAGGTAAGTGTTACTTTATTTTTTTTATCAATAACATGATAAGCATTATGAATAGAAATCCTAAAAATCAGTTTTTTCTACTATATGGTTAATGTTCATGGAGTAACTTTGGTGTTTCAGTATTAACTAGGGATGTTTTATGCACACAATAAATCTGTTTTATATTGATTAAAGAAAGCACACTCCTAGTAGTTTATTTTTGAACTACTATACTTGTTTGGATGTAGGATCTTTATCGCAAATTGGATCAGGAGGTTCCAAAAAATCATAAAAGGCGCCTTGCAGCTCTACAAGCAAATGTAAGTACATTAACTTGATACTTGTACCTATGAAATCGGTATTACTTATGACAAAAACCAGCTGGTCTAAACCATTTGAAGTAGACAACTGATATGTTTTGATGCCAGAATGACAACACGCAGTGCAGCAGTGAGGGAGTGGCCTCATGTTGATGGTTACTGTAGTTTCCAACTTTCCATCTTAGTTTTAACCTCATGGTAAGCTGTACTTCTAGCTGTACTGAAACTTGCCACCTCCACCAAGGAATTTATAATTTAGTCCCATGGGAATCTGAAGGTTTGACATAGCTAGTAGATGATGAAATAGACTTTGAAATCTTGTGCATGTCTAAATAATTCTTTCAGCTCCAGAATTTCATGGAATGCCAATTCATTTTATTTCTCGTCAGGGCCACTATTCACTTGTATATGCTTCATGTATGGTGCTGGTGTAAAAGGAAATCATGTATAAGACAATTAATTAATGTTTATCGGTCCTAAAATCCAATTGATATTTACATGGTATTATCATTTTGCAGCTGCCCACTAGTTCATCCCATGTTGGTGAGGACTTGGATGGTGAGGGCATGGATGGAGAGGACGAAGAGGACATGGATGGCAGCTACATGGAAGGAGAGGACACGGAGGAGGACATGAATGAAGAGGACATGTATGAAGAGGACGAAGGGAACGGAGAGGATAGGGATGAAGAGGACATTGACGACAACAATGGGGGCAGCAATGCTGAATCATACATCGATGACTTCTGTGATTTGGGATATATATGGTAAGGTTGCTATTGGCAGAAATAGCACATGAGTTGTCAAAGTGACTTTTGTCCATTGAACAACATAAGCTGGTGGATGTCTTTTGTCTTTTGAACATGTATGGCCGTGGATGGTTAACTTAGTAGTAATTGAATGTTAGATGGACTTGGCTAAAACTAGGATGTCATGGTTGGTGACATGGCTGTACATATATAAATTAGGAGCAGCATATGGTGCTAGTAGCAGAATTTTAGATGTAATTTGTGAGGGCATAACTTTTGGTATGTTGGCCCATATTGAATACTTTACAAGCTTTTATGGAACTTCTAATATATATGCTTGATTATTGTGCTATGCATATAATATGTTGTTTGGTGTATCTGGAACATAACATGTAATTGTGATATTTTCCTGTCATCTACTAATTTCTCTTGTGGTGATTTGAGAAAAAAAATTGCGATTTCCTTGAGGGGAAACCATCAGTAAAATTAGGTTAAACTAACAGAAATTCAGTATTTCATTGATGGAAAACCGACAGAAAATAGCTTCCCATCCCATAGAATTATCTTTATTTCCATGAGAGTCGACTGACAAAAAAATTACTAAAACCCACAAAGAAATTAGCAATATCCCTAACAATAAGCCCACAGGAAAATCAATTAACCTGACGGTTGCTGACAACGTACTGGACCCACTGACGTTAAATTTTTTTTGTCACGCATCCGTCAAAGAAATACCGTCAGGAAAATATTTCTGTCGGGAGGCTCACAGGTAAATTCTATTTCTCTGTCAACCTATCCTTGACGGGATATGCCTGTCGTGCTCCCGACAGAATTAATTTTTCTGACGGTTTTTCCCGCTTTCTTGACAGTTTTTTTTGGCACACAGGAAAAATGGTGTTTCCAGTGGTGAAGGGAGCCTTGACAAACACATCTATAGCACTGACAAGGTTTTAAATTGGCCCGAGAGTTAGGTACAACATGCATCCTTTCAAAAACATTATTACTCGGTTATAGTTATATCTTTTTTCCTTCACTATTCTATCAAACCCGTACTCCTGAACGGGGTTAGAACATTAGAAGAAATAATATTTAACTCCAACAACTAATCAAATTTACTTATGTCTGCGCATAATTTCTCTCTGTATTTTTGCGAACACAAAACCCATTCGATACTTCATATTCTTTTTCTGCTTTGTCAATTTTGCAAGCTAGTATCATCAAATCCATCTTCTATTTTTGTAGTTTTTCCCGCTTTGCATCACATTACCAT